>NC_133770.1:85913735-85936754 GCF_003597395.2 Chelonoidis abingdonii
TTGTTACATTCCTGATCAATTAGGGAACATGCTCGTTTAAAGTTGCGCAATGCTCCCTTATAACGTTGTTTGGCTGCTGCCTGCTTTGTCCACTGCTTGCAGGAAGAGCAACCTGTTGCAGCTAGCTGGTGGGGGCTTGGAACCAGGGTGGACTGGCAACCCCCCTATCAGCTCCCTGCTCCCCTAAATTCCCTGTGCAGCATCTGCCCAGCAGGCTACCAATTGCCAGCAGTTCAGCTGTTCCTCCCCACCACTGCCTGTGCTGCTCCTGCCCTCTGCCTTGGAGCTGCTCCCAGGAGCCTCCTGCTTGCTGTGCAGGGGAGAGGGGTAGTGGGGGGCTAATGTCAGGGTGTCCTCCCCCCACCTGCTCCTGTCCCCCACTTACCCGTTCTCCATATAGAGCAGAGTGGGACATGATAGGGCTCAGGACAGAGAGAGTTTGCTGACCGCAGCTGCTTTCTCAACTTCCTGATCTTTTTAAAGGCAATGTACTTAGAGTGGGGTCAGCATACGTAAAGGGGCAATGCGCATCTCTCTCTCCCACATACACAGGGTGTGTGTCTCTGTCTGCCATGCTGTCTCCTCTCCCTCCATTCGTACGGCCTTGTACAGTGTGAGGCTATGTTAACAACGTGTTAACCCTTGAGGGCTCAGCCGAATGCTAATTCATCATTTAGCAGTAAGGCATTCCTTGGGAAACATCTCTCCCTCTTCCACCCTCTAACTTCACCATCTCAACCAAGCTTCACAATCATCATTGCTGTGTACAGTATTAAATTGTTTGTTTAAAACTTATACTGTCTCTGTGTGTGTGCGTGTATGTGTGTGTATATATATATATACATAATTTTATGTCTGGTGAAAAAAATTTTCTTGGAACCTAACCCCCCCATTTACATTAATTCTTATGGGAAATTGGATTCACTTATATCATTTTGCTTAAAGTCACATTTTTCAGGAACATAACTACAACGTTAAGTGAGGAGTTACTGTAACCCAAATGTAAGCTGATGTGTTTTCAAAGCCAGCTGAGATTATGTTAAAGCAGACAGCTAGTGATAGAATATCTTCACGGAATCAGTCTCCTACAATGAATAGGAAAGTCTTGTTTTGCCTCAGCCTGTACTTTCATTATTATCTAGCAATCTGAGACAAATTTTTTTATTGTTTTTACCAAATTGTCCAGACACACTCATGGTTAACCAAAAAAACCACAGGCTGTTATCGTTGTAACCCTTTTCTCCTTCCACTTCCAATGTGTATTACCATCCCTTGTCAAGTTGTGTCTTAACTTGGTGCCTGATCCTTCAAACCCTACTGAGCGTATTGACTGCTACTGAGAGTAGTCCCCTTATAATCAACAGGTCTACTCTCCACAAGAAAGCACTATGCCCAACGGTAAGCATGTGCAGGATCTGTCCCTTAAATTGTAAGGTCTTTGGAGTAGAGATGTCTTTTTTCTGAAAAGCTCCACCATATGTTTACAGTGTTATAAAAATACTGATTAGCCTATGGTAGTGAGCTCTTCCACCAACAATGTGTTTTTAAATGAATAAGTTATACAGCTTTCTGGGTACATGATACAGTGAAAAATGTTAGATCTTTCAGCACAAAAGTTTAATATATCAGGGATAGGGATAAGACAGCTGGCTAAAGTACTCCTATATTTTATATACATCTGTGGGTTTTGTTAGGCAGCTGTTCTATGCAGTTAAGGAATTTATGCATTGAAAAATGTTCTGTTTTTCTATTTGTAACTCCATTTTGTGCCTTCAATAGATGTTATACTTATTAAATAATTAAATATTTCCATCCACCTCAGATTTGTGTTTTCAAATATTCTAAATCATTCAGATGCTGCCTAGATAACCTACCCGCTCTCTGGGGAGGCACCTCCTAGGCAACAGTTTGGATTGCAGAAGTGGAAGTGATCTTTCAACTAGAGCTCTCAGTTCACAATACAGAACTGGTTTACATAAAAAAATTTTTTTTCTTTTCAAAATTGACAATTTTTTCCATGGAAACTACTCAGCATTTTTCACTCATTTCTATACACAATATAGATTCTGTGTATCATTCCTTCAGCAAGGCTGAACAGACAAACAGAGATGCCAACCTTGCTCTGAGACTTCTAGGGACAGGGGCGTGTGCAGGAATTTAAATTTTACTGCTTTTCAGGGAGCACATTAAATACACACATTACACCCTGTCAACACATGCACACACATCATATGCAAAGAAATAAACATAAATATATTCACCATTTCAAGGAACTGTACCTTTAATGCACCTGGAATACAGGTTCCTTAACCTTATGAAGAGAACATATGCAAACCAAGTAGGCACACGTGTATCCGTAACCTCATGTTATGGGGTTACATGTATGACCTCACGGAGTTTGTGCACTGCATGTTAGGAGAAAAAAACATAGTAGAAAATTGGGGGGGTGGGGCAGAGAGCTCCTCCAGACACAGGGCCCATGTGCAGAGCCCAGAACGCCTCCCACCTTGGGGCTGTAGGGGGGAGACTGAGCTCAGCACCAGGGCCCAGTGGAGAACGCAGAAATTCTCCACCCCCAAGGCGCCGGCTAGGGGTGCAGAACTCCAGCCCCAGGGCTGCGGTGGGCAGAGCTCTCTTGCTCTCCCCGCCACAGCCCTGGGCAGGAAGAATTCTGCATCCACTGCCAATTATTGGTGGGGCCGTGCCCCTGCTTGCCTTCCCCTTGTGCATGCCCCTGTCTAGGGATGTTTATGAAGAAAATGAGGTCGCATGGACCTCTCTCAACCCATCTCCCCTTCTGCTGGAGAAAGGGGGACCTCTTGCTCCTCCCCTCCCCATCTGTGGCACTCTCAAACAGGGACACGGGGATGAGCAGCCCTGGGAAAGCTGCCCTTCTTTGCCACTGAGGGCCCTTAATTACCATGGCTGGGCCTGGACCCTCCTTCCTGGGATGATCCATCTCTTCTCCCTCCTCTGTTTTGTTCCCGCTCTTCGCTGCCACCGCCACTCCTCTTGCCCCTCCAACTTCTCTTCCTCCTCTGCAGTCTGTGCAGTGTGAGCTGAGCCAGAGGCAAACTAGTGAGTGTCAGCAGGAGTTGGGGCATTTGGTACCTACAGCGTGTTAACATAGTCCAGCAGGGTCCACCTGGGGCAGTTAGAGCGCAACACACAGCCTGTGACTTGGGTGGTGAATCCAGCAGTGCCCCAACCCATTCAAGATTGCCATGGCTTGCCTCCTATCAGACCCTCCCTGTGCAGTCTGTGCATGTACCACAGGGGCAGTGGAGAAGGCGGCCTCCTGTGGCACTATGCTGTTGGGGTGACGACTGACACACATTTTATTTATATATATTTTATGTATACAAAATGTGTGTGCCCTTGCAAAATTAATAGATCTAAGACTCAATTAGTAATTTCATAACTACATGTAGAAACTGGGAGAATTACGGGACATTAGGGAAGGCTGGCATTTCTGTTACAGAATCTTCTCACAGAGGTTCCCCCAAACTATGTCTCCAACTCATTCTGAGGGTGGCCAGGTTTACCTACCTGTGCTCCTCAGCTGAATGAGTTGTGGTTCCACTGCAGAACTCGGCAGATCCTCTGGAGTCTGCAAGAAGCGAGGACCAGCTGGGTGAAGACCTTCTGCACCCATATACCTTCCAACAGCTCCTGTCCTCCACTCCTTGACAGTCCAGCCTCATTGGAACTGCTCCACCAGACCCACATCTGACTGTAGTTCTCCTTGGATGCCCCTTTAAAGGAAGTGTTCTGCAGTGCAGAGGGTTGCTACAGCAAAAGCAAAGAGCTCTTCTGCTTTTACTGGGTAATCCTCACAGAGCTGATGCGGGAACAATGCCCCTTCTCCCCTTTCAGCCTCAGAATGGAAAGTGGATAGCTGAGCTCCATTTCAATGGAAGAGCCATTACATCTGCACACAGGGGAGAATTTCTGTTTTGAGAGATACGGGAATGAGGTGGGGCTTTTGTTTTAAGACCTCCACACAATTGACTGTGGTTATTCTGGCCAGTAAACCTACCACCTCAGGTTGTGATCCTCTCATTTTGCAAACTAAACAGAGCTGGATTTTGTCAGTAGCTCTCCAGGAAAAATTCAGTGCTGTAGGTAAGTAGGTAGGTGGTGCTCTTCGCTTGCCTCGTGCTGTTGAAGTTGTCACTTTTTGCACTAGCTGTTAAACCAATATCGTAATAACTTCTGGTTAGCAAAGACTTCCTTGTGCTTTTCATAAGGGTATAATCTTACCTTCAGTGTCCTGGGATGGCCCGGGAAGGTAGATGGGCTAGATGAGCTTAACTGGTCTTTCCTATGTCTAATGTCAATGCATGGCTGAAAGGTCTCCATGTATATAAAAAGAAAAAAAAATGATAGCAACATGCAAACAAGCCACAAAAAAGCATCGGAGTGTATTAAATGTGGCCTATGAGTGAGTACTATTAGGCCATTACCATTGCCTTCCAGGCATAACTTGATGCACTGGGAAACAATTCTGGAATGTGTGTGATAGTTCTTATTTACAACAGCAACATTCTATGTTCAACAGTGCCAATGGAAGCTCACAAAGGGAGCATGACCAAGACTGATCATTGGCCACCAGGCCATAGCAGCCACTGAACACAGATTTGTCACATCAGCAGAGTCTTCATAAAGCAAACTAGACTGGAAGTGGTCCGGAACCAGATTGTCTCATTATGACTCAAGCTGAAAAGCCACCAATACTTTTTCCTATAACGTTTCCTAGAAAGGTCCAGTCTAGAATTAGTGAGCATAGTGTCAGTCACGGTAGGTTTCATGAGCACATGGACTGCTTTTCTCAAGTGAGGTATTTATTTTCCTCATCAGTAGGGCTCCATGACTTCTGCAGGGGCCAGTGTGGCTGACCCCAGAACTGCCTTAGCAGCTGGCTCTAGGGCTAGCCACATTTGCTGCTGCTGGAGTGGCTCTGCAACCAGATGCTCTGGCAGCCCTGCAGCTAGCCGCATCAGCCACTGCTCAGGCAGCTCCCAGGACTAGCTGCCAGGAGCCGCCTGAGCAGTGACCAGTGCGGTTAGCCCCAGGGACTGCCTGAGCAGCATCCCCGGGCCACTGGTGCAGCTGCTGTTGCAGCCGCTGTTGCAGCCCCCAGCAGCCGGTGGCATGGCTGGGCTCCCCTGCAGCAGCTCCCCTGAATGCCCCCCAGCAGCAACCCCCTTAAGATTTAGTCAAGGATATTTTTAGTAAAAGTCCTGGAGGGGTCACAGCACCTGAATTTTTGTGTATTGCCCATGACCTGTCTATGACTTTTACTAAAAATATCCTGACTAAATTATAGCCTTACTCATCAGTAATGAAATGATCCAGCGCCTCTGGGACCTATACAGGCCCTGATGAGAATGGACTGAGGACACATCTTTCAATAGCTCGGTCCCCCCAGAGCGCTGTCCTACTTGACAAAAACTGGTTGGAACTATCTCAGATCAGACACAGGTACAGACCCTGCATCAGCAGTAGGTAGCAAGCCCCCATGCCTCTGATAGGATTAAGCGTAGCCACTCGTGTGAGGAAGCATGGCGTACGCCTTCCCGCCCAGGGGAGCTCTTGCTGGAGAAGGGCAGCGCTCCCCCGCGCGGGGCCAGCAGCCTCCCACTCGAGCAGGGCTTTAGCGCGTGGGCCCCACAGGCAGCCCCGAGTATTACGGGGCGGGGGCGGGTGACGCCCCCCCCCCCCCCCCCCGACAATGAAGCAGAGACTCGGGGGGCGGGAGCTCCATGCAGCCAGCCCCTCCCGCTAGCCCTGGCTTCCGCCAGCACCGACCCCGCGAGGGGAGCTCGCCGCCGGGGCGAGCCGTCACGTGAGCTCGCCAGAGATCCGGAAGAGCAGGCGGCACCATCACCGCGTGGCTACGGCTCCGGCGGGCTCGGCTTGCTGCGATGCTGGCCGGCTGGGGCGCCGCGTACTCGGCCGTGGCCGGCCTGCTGGGGGCGCTGGCCGCCTGCTCCGCTAAACTGGCTCTGGGCGCTGATTACCTGCGGGAGGCGTGTGCAGCTGCGGCCGGAGGGGAGGAGGCGGCCGCTGGCGCCTGTGTTTGGGTAAGAGCCGGGCAGCTGCTCCTTGCTTTGGCTGTCCACTGTGCGCCGCTTCCCCTATCCGGGGAGGGGGAGAAACCAGCACCTGTGTGATCTGCCTTGGAAGAGACACACATAGGGTGACCAGACAGCAAGTGTGAAAAATCAGGACGGGGGGTGGGTGGGGGTAATAGGTGCCTATATTAGAAAAAAACCCAACAATCCTGTCTGTATAACATCGGGCCATCTGGTCACTCCAGACACACATTCAGTGCCTGCACCTCCCTCCCCCAGCTGATCTCACTCCCAGGTAGGGTGACCAGACAGCAAGTGTGAAAAATCGGGAGAGGGGGTGGGGGGTAATAGGAGCCTATATAAGAAAAAGACCCCAAAATCGGGACTGTCCCTATAAAATCAGGACATCAGGTCACCCTACTCCCAGGGCCCCAGCACAGCTGTAGTTGCTCTCCCAGCTACACAGAGCCACGCAGTGCGCACCCATCCCTACGCAATCAACCACACAGTCAGAGCCACTCACCCTTCCTTGTGCCTCTGGGGAGCTCAGGCAAAGTTCTGATAAAACGTTAAAATACTACACCAACCCTTGCGTATGGCTTTGTCAGGAGCAGGTTAATATCCAAAGATCCTGGCTGGGAGTACGTACACTAAGAAGAGTGTCTAAATTTATAAATACCGGTCCCCTCTCCTGTGTATGTGCTTAGGGGGAAAGTTTTTCCATTACAAGGACAGGCCATATTTTGGATGAAGCCGTGAGCCATCCTTTCAAAGAGAAAAGAAGGACATTGGAAGACCCTGCAGTGTGCACCTTGTGTCCTATATTGCTGCCCCTAGTAGTTTTAGTCTGCATCCCTCTTCCCTTGTGAAAATGAAACTGACAAGAATTTAAGTATTAAAACATACATCTCAGTGGCTGCTGTCCAGGGAGAGCAGGTAGTGGATATCCAGGTCAAGACTTGGTGTTGACTGATGTGAAATAATCATGTGCATTTTTAAAATGACTATTTTAAAGAATTGGAAAAGAACAAACTGTTCCTGCACTAAGTGTCAAGGGGTAACTGTGTTAGTCTGTATCCACAAAAACAACAAGGAGTCCGGTGGCACCTTAAAGACTAACAGATTTATTGGGCATAAACCTTTAAGGTGGCACTGGACTCCTTGTTGTTTTTGTTCCTGCATTAAGTCATCCAGAGGTGTCAGTGGGAGACTGGGTAGAGTCTATATTACATACTGTGTGATGCGCAGGGGAAGGTTTGGAAGAAATGATGGCTTAGTGTTACTTAGAACATGTAACATACTTTCCAGAGGCGTAGAAGACATTTCACCAGATGATGATTCTTAGTTTTTGTCACAGAGCCGTCATCAGTGGCTGCATGGTATGTGTCCTGTTTCGTGAGAGCAGACAGTTAACAAAAAAGCACTCCTGTGGCTCCTCATTACCTCTTGTGGCTGATTTGACAGAACAGCTTACTAGCTCTGTATTGCATTGTATTATTGTGTATTATACTGTATCATAGATTCATAGATTGCAAGACTAGAAGGGACCATTGTGATCATCTAGTCTGACCTCCTGTATAACACAGGCCACAGAATTACCCCAAAATAATTCTTAGAGCAGGTCCTTTTAGAAGAACATCCAAGCTTTATTTAAAAGTTACCAATTTATGCTTGGTAAATTATTCCAATGGTTAATTGTCCTCACTGTCAAAAATGTACACCTTATTTCCAGTCTGAATTTGTCTAGCTTCAATGTCCAGCCATTGGATCATGTTATACCTTTCTCTGCTACATTGTTGAGCCCATTATTAAATATTTAGTCCTCAAGTGTAGATACTTATAGACTGTATTCAAGTGACCCTTTAACCTTCTCTTTGTTAAGCTAAATGGATTGAGCTCTTGGAAGTTACAAGAGCACATTTGCACGCCATTCATCATTTCCGACTTGAGTTCAGACTGTGGCATCAGTCCTAATTAGTATGAAAAGTCAACATTTCAAACTGATTTAGTCGTACAGTTACCAAAAAAAAGAGTGGGAGTCCCAAATTAGTTATGAACAAAATATTTTCACCACAGTAGTAGCTAGGAGCCCTAGTCATGGCCCAGGTGCTCACTGTGCTAGGCACTAAACAAACAGAACAAAGAGACAATACCTTGCCCCAAGAAGCTGATGAGAAAAGACAACAAATGGATCCGGATGGGGTGAGAGCAGGAAGAGTACAACTAAACAATGAGACAATAGTGGTTGGCATAATGGCTGTGACCACACCAGCAATTGTCAGGTTTTTTGTAGGCATCATGGCAAAGGAGAGTTCGAAGGAGGGATTTCAAGGAGAACGACAAAGTGGTTTTGCAGACGCTTAGAGGGATCTCCTCCCCAGTGTGAGAGGCAGTATGGGAGAAAGCAGGAAGGTGGTGGTTTGAATATTTATCGAGTAGGCAATGGAGTCTGATATCATTGGCCAGTCAGAGGTGGGAGTCGACATCTTGATAGTAGATGTGAAATGATAGATAGAGGAGGGATAGGCCATGAGGGGCCTTGAAAATGAAGACATTATAAAGTAGTAGTGCCCTGTTGTGTGCAGTGCTTTGCACAATAACATTTCCAGAGGGTGATGTCTGGGATACCAGAATTGACTCCTGTATGTTCCTGATATTGAGCTATCAAGGGATGTGGCCTAATGCCAGGGCTGGCTCCAGGCACCAGCTTATCAAGCAGGTGCTTGGGGCGACAACTCCGGAGTGGGGCGGCACTTTCAGGTATTCGGCTGCAATTTGGCGGAGGTTTCCTCACTCCCGCTCGGAGCGAAGGACCTCCCGCTGAATTGCCACGGATCACAATCACGGCTTTTTTTTTTTTTTTTTTTTGGCTGCTTGGGGCAGCAAAACCCCTGGAGCCAGCCCTGCCTAATGCAAAAAAGAATTAAGTGTTTTCACCAGAAGTGAAGTGTATACACCCACACTAGTGGGAATGAAAGCTATAGACAAAGGCTACAGCCTACAGCAAGAGAGAGGGATAACCCTGGGATAATTGCTGTAATCACTGTGTTTCTAGATAATGTTGGTACCCCTCTCTTTACTAAAGCTTTGTAATACATTCAAATAGTTATCATAAGTTCATGGGGTTCCTTAGTGCATCCACTCTGAAACCACTGGCTGTGGAGTTGTTCCTTCAGCTATTATGGCTTTTCTTCTAATGGTTCATACCTTTATGACAGAAAATAAATTGCTTATTTGATTATTTGCAGCACATATCTCCAGTGGCCGGTGATGGGACACTAGATGGG
The DNA here is from genome assembly GCF_003597395.2 of Chelonoidis abingdonii. Classification (NCBI taxonomy): domain Eukaryota; kingdom Metazoa; phylum Chordata; order Testudines; family Testudinidae; genus Chelonoidis; species Chelonoidis abingdonii. The sequence continues at coordinate 85,923,100 of NC_133770.1, forward strand.
GAGGGCTCTGAGTTACTGCAGAGAGTTCTTTCCCACATGGCTGGCTGGTGGATCTTGCCCACAAGCTCAGGATCTAACTGATCGCCATATCTGGGGTCGAGAAGGAACTTTTCTCTGGGTCTGATTGGCAGAGACCTAGACCGGGTGGGGAGCTGGGCAGTTTGCCTTCCTTTGAAGCAAGGGGCATGGGTCACTGGCAGGTCTAAATGGTGGATCCTCTGTAACTTGAAGTTTTGAAATCATGATTTGTGGAGTTCAGTAACTCAGCCAGAGATTAGGGGTCTATGACAGGAGTGAGTGGGCGAGGTTCTGTGGCCTACGATGTGTAGGTCAGACTAGATGATCATGGTGGTTCCTTCTGTTCTTAAAGTCTATGAGGTCCCTCTTAGATGTAGCATCCTTACACCATTTCCTCAGTAATGCAAGGGTGATTTTCCTCTTAGATTAATGCCAAAATAATTCCTTATCATGCTGTACTGTAACTCAGCAATTCATAGCGCAATGTCGTTGTAGTTAACACAAGATTGACAAAGGCACAGCAGTAACTGTGAATATAAAGCCAATAAATAGGATCAAAAGTTTCTGGTGCCATTTTGATAAAACTGCACGAGGGAGGAAGCTAGCATGATATGGGAAATGGCCGCAATCCAACCCAGAATGTCCTTATTTGTAGCCTTTTTCCATAATTCTTCATGTAATTGGTGGATATTATTGCATTTTAAAATAAACAGGAAATACTTGTTCTGGTTCCTTTCTCTTGCTAACAGCTTTCTCTTCTCCTTCCAGTTGTTTTTCTCCTTCCTTTTCCTTTCGTTGAAAGAAAAACTAGATGCAGTTATTGATTTCCATCATGCCTCACCTCAGATGCTGTGTTCAATTTTGTTCAATGGTCTTGGGAATACTTCTCTGCATTTTGATTGTTTCCTTTTTAGTTACCACAGTATTTAAAAACACAGAAGTGTGTATCATTTCTGGTTTGTATTTGCATACACAGACAGTAAAAGATTATTTCTGTTTTAAATCAAGAAGTGAGGCTGCAGGTGTAGGCAATATGAAAAACCACATGGGGAGAATTGTTTAGTCATGCAGTAAACGTTATTGACAGATCCAAAATTGTACTTGTTGGATTACCAGTGCCAAGAGACCACAATTATTTTGCATTGTGTAAATAATAAATAATGAACAACTATGTATTATGAGGTTAGTGAGGATTTTAAAGCACACATTGAAAAGTATGTCAGAGAGTCTAGACACTTACACGGGATAGAGCAATTTGGTCCAAAGGAAAAACCACAAAAAACTGGACTGGACGTATCAGGCCCTATCTCAGGAAATGGGAAGTTCATCCTTTCTAATTATTGGAGCTGGTTAATTTTTTTTTTTGCATATCCTCTCCTACCCTTTTTTATTTTAAAAAAATATTCAAAATATGTCCAAATAAATCTGTTAGTCTTTAAGGTGCCACCGGACTCCTTGTTGTTTTTGTGGATACAAACTAACATGGCTACCCCCTGATACAAAAAATGTTGATTCTCTGCATAATGACGGGGGGGGAGAATTAAAAATGTTGACCAGTTTTGCTAATTATTTGAAGCAGGGGTGATCAACAAGTCTGTTTTGTGCAGTGGATGCTAAACGCTAGGTCAGGGGTGGCCAACCTGTGGCTCTGGAGCCACATGCTGCTCTTCAGAAGTTAATATGCGGGGGTGGAGTGGTGCCCACTGCCTCTGCCACAGGCCCTGCCCCCATTTCACCCCTTCCCATCCCCTTCCCTGAGCCTGCCGTGCCCTCGCTCCTCCCCTTCCCCCACAGAGTCTCCTGCATACCATGAAATAGCTGATCAGGAGGTGTGGGGAGGAAGGGGGAGGCGCAGATCAGCTGGGCTACTGGTCGGCGGGAGGCGCTGGGAGCGGGATGGGGGTTGGGGCTGGAGCAGATTGGGGGGCTGATGATGTATTACTGTGGCTCTTTGGCAATGTACATTGGTAAATTCTGGGTCTTTCTCAGGGTCAGGTTGGCCAACCATGTGCTACTGTAGTTGTCAGTGCTAGGTGCCACTTTGTAAAATACCTTATTTAAGCTAACCTTAGCCATACCTGGCAGAGCATTAAAGGATCTTCTGATGAACACATCTGGTGTGTATAAGCAAGCTCTGTAGCCAATCCATATCTGGTACAGAAGTGCGTGACAGTTTTTATTCTTTAAAAACAAGTTGTTTCTCCCAATTGCCTGTTTCTAACTCCATCTTGAACAAGAATTCTGAACCCAATTAATCTTTTTAGCTGTAACAATAACTAGTGGACCCATGAACTGTCTTGCCAGTGACTGGAATTGAGCAGTAGCACAGTTCTTAGCCTTATATATTTCAGAATCTCAGGGCATAGGCACTGACATCATGGGTGCTCCGGGGCTGGAGCACCCACGGGGAAAAATTAGTGGGTGCAGAGCATCCACCAGCAGCCAACCTCCCCTCACCTCCTCCTTCCCCTCCCCCTGAGCACGCAGCGTCCCTGCTCTACCGCCTACTTCCCAGCAGCGGGGAAAGGTTCCAGCAGCCGGCCGAAGCCTTTCTCCTCTGCCTCCCCCTTCTAGAGTTTTGCCTGCTGCCAGAGTCTTTCACTGGTGGGGAAAGGCTCTGGCAGCTTCCTGCAGTGGGGACAGGCTCTGGCAGCGGTGAGGCTGGGGGACGCTATACTGCTAAAAATAGCGGTGTAGACGGGGGGAGGCACTGCTTGGGCAAGTAGAGAGCCATATACATATTCACAGGGTTCAGGCATGTCACCTAAGCAGTGCCTCGCCATCTTTGCTGCCATTTATACCCGTGCAGGAGGGGCGTGCAGTGTATGGACTCTACATGGCACCGTATGGAGTGTGCATTGTAGACGTACCCTTAGAATCAATTTTAGTTCTGCATTCTCACCCCAACAGCGTCTGTACCACAGCTATAGGCATGGGTGGCGGGTGGAGCCCCGCTCTGGGGAGGCTACCCCCAAGCTCTGCCCCTTCTGCCCACACCCTCCCCACGGCCGGAGCCATGACACTCCCTGTGCACCTCCCACCCCCTCGGCTATTGGAGCCCCAGGCCAGCTGCAGCCCCGAATGCCCCCACACACATGGAGGAGCTCCAGCCGGGCTGGCCAAAGCCCTGAGCCAAGCCTTTCCCCCGCCCAGAGGAGCCCCGTCTGGGCTGGCCGAAGCCCTGAGCTGATCTTCCCCCTGCCTGGAGGAGCCCAGGGCTGGCTGCAGCTGCACCGTGCTGCTCCTCCCCAGACCCAACCCACCCAGTGCCCAGGGGAAAAGTGCCTATAGAAGATGCTTTTCGATATGCCCCATGCAGGTTCCGGGGCGGCTGAGGAGGCAGTATGTGCCTCCACTGCCCCAGAACCTGCATGGGGCATAATAAAGCAAAAAACTTTGCCACCAAACCCCACAACCAGGGTCCTCACCAAAGGCAGAGCCTCTCCTGGCCTGTTATACCTGCTGCGCATGGCCATAGGCAAGTGGTATAGTTCTTGCTGACTTCAGGGGGCTGTGTGATAAGAAAAATCTACAGGAACTGAGGATGAATGTTAAATGTCAACCAGTATTTACAGGTACCTGGAAAGTTGTACCTAATGCTAAACATAGATTAGTGCTTTGAAGGGGTTGTGGTTTGAATTTAATGTGAGGCAAGAGATTGTAAATAGCCCCTCTACCCCATTTTCATTGTGTTTTACCTCTGTTGGGACAGGAGAGAGGTCCTGGAATATTTAAAGTATAAATTCAAATAAGGTCCAGCTCTTAAAAACTTTCTATCCAGTAACCGGGGTGGCTCCAGGCATTTTGCCGCCCCAAGCACAGCAGCCAGGCTGCCTTCGGCGGCTTGCCTGTGAGAGGTCCCCAGTCCCGCGGATTTGGCGGCAGCCTGCGGGAGGTCCGCCAAAGCTGCGGGACCAGCGGACCCGCCGCAGGCATGCCACAGAAGGCAGCCTGTCTGCCGCCCTCGCGGCAACTGGCAAAGCGCCCCCCGTGGCTTGCCGCGCCAAGCACATGCTTGGCGTGCTGGTGCCTGGAGTTGCCCCTGCCAGTAACTTTTGATTTATTAGGCTGAATATTCAAAACAGTTCTTAGAAACAAGATAAGATCGCTCCATTTTTAGAAACAAGGAAATGCCTTGGTCCTTTCTTGTGAAAATAAATGGTAATAACAACGAAACAATTATTTCTATAGCAGCACAGGTGTACATGGCATTTTAGAGACTTATTACAGGGGTGGGTGGGTGAGATTCTGTGGCCTGCATTGTGCAGGAGGTCAGACTAGACGACGATAATGGTCCCTTCTGACCTTAAAGTCAGTGACTCTAAAGTCTAGGCTTCAGTGTGCCTGATTCTGCAAAGAGTCATTTCCATAAGACCAAAAGGGGACCATTGTGATCCCCTAGCCTGGTAATGAGAAGTACTTTTGCTATAGGCGCATCTTGTTAGTCTCTTTTAAAATATAAAAATAATATGTTGAATTTAATTAAAATGTAAAGGTTGGGTTTTTATTTCTAAATCCCGACATCCCCCCACCCAACAGTAACACTATACAGAAATGTAACACCACCCTGAGAAAGCGGAGACTGTCCGATACAAAGGGGCAGAGGGCCAGGCTATGAAGAAGGGTTAGCACAAAGGGAAGCAAATACGGCACTGTCAGGCCCATCCCAGCGCTCACTGACCCAGGACAGAGCAGAGAAGCCCCAAGAGGCAGGTGGCGTCTGAGCACAATCCCCGCTCAGGACAAGGTTCACCAAAGAAGTGGTGAGTATGGAGTGGGAGGGCTCATCCTGTTAAGGACTTTAAGGGAAGTAATTTCAAAAGTGCTCAGCCTTAGCCTAACTCGGCTTCCGTTGAAGTCAACGGAGCTTTACCACTAACTTCAGTGGGAACAGAGTTAGGCCAGTGCTGAGTCTTTTCAAAATCTCACCCTAATCACCTACAGTCAGCCCACTGGGGGACAGTGTAAACAATGGAGCAGAGGTGTAAACTGGCTCACTGGGGTTGAGTAGACGTGAAGTTCCATTCCCAACAAGCTGTATTCAAAGACCTGCTATAAAGTCAAATCAGGGCCCTAATAAGAAAAACTTAAAGAATTAAGAGTCTCTGAATTTACTGTGTGGGCCATTGTCTTTAATCTTGACCACCAGGTATTGTGTCACAAAATCCAATTGCCTTCCCAGGCTGGCAGTAAACAGTTTGTCCCTACCATGAACAAAGGCCTCCTTTGCTATTAAGGCACCTGAGGGTGAGGCAAAGCATAGTTAATCCCCATGGAGAAGGCAACTCCTTCAAGTGTGTTTGTTCAAAGGCTCATGCATTGATATCAATTGAAAATTGATCTCTTTTAGGTATTTAGTTGGATCTAGCATAAAGGTATGTATGATGAAGGCTTGGCCATTAATCTAATGCACAGGGAAAAAAATGTTTTTTCCTGCTCTCAGGCACTCAGATGTTTGCAGGGCTTGTTTTCCATTTCGGTTTCCTCCCTCACCTCTCCATATCCTTTCTTCAAGGACATAACATAGAGCAGATCATGGCATGAAACGCGGGTATATTAATGGGGGAAGGGGGAGATTTGCAAATAATATACGGTTCTTAAACAAAAGAAAATTGCAGCCTTTTTCCAGACCGAGGCCCTGATCCTACAACGAGCTGTACACAGACAGAAGGGCCTGTTCACCCAGAGCTCGTGTCAGGATCACACCCTGGGTTCTATTTCTAATCAGACCTGCAGGTTCATTTTGTTTTAGAAACTTGCTAGTGTTGGAAGATGCTTGAATTCAGCAGCTGCCGGATTGCACTTGGCTAGTTGCCTGCAGCACAGAGTTCTCCCTGGAGCGTGCAGAACCATTTACAATAGAACTTAGTTCTCTGAAATGCCTCTCAGCAGAAACATGATTTGCCCCTGCTCTAACGTCTCCCTACAAACGCTGTGTCAGAATAGCTAACTGGAGGGTAGGAGGGAGCATTGGTTTCTATCTGATTTTCATATCATGCTTTGGGCAGATTCTGGATCAAATTTAGCCTTTCCTTAAACAAGCACAACTGCAGGGTTCAGTGCGCTCTCTTATGCCAGGACTGAATGTGGTCCATTGTGTGCCGCAGGAAATAAGTGGTTTAGATGCATTGAAGCTTGAATCAGAGGGCCTTCTAGATGGTTTTGTCTTCCTTACCAGTATAGGACCATTCGCGTATGTTTTCCATACAGTTTGTAGTCTGAGATAGCCAGACGGACAGGATTTTATTGCATAATCTATCAGTGAGTCATCCTCCATCTGTGATTGTTACATCCACATTCTAGTTGCTTCCTTCTATGGTGGCGTTGGTTGTCCTCTGCAATTTAGTATGCCAGTTTAGTATGTTCTTTTACTCATTTGTTTAGTTTGAGACACACAATTATATGTGGCTCATTTCCCTCTTCTATTTTAAATGTAACATAAAGTGGGGAGATATTCAGTGGTCATGTAAAGTGTTGATTGACATCCACAAAGGTCAAAGTCTTTGTGTGGTACAGCACTACAGGTAGCAGCAGTATAAGCTCCCCTACAACCACGCCTTCTCAGTATTGTTCTGCAGGATCCACTGCTAGCAAGGCAGAAGTTCACTCTGCGGGACCATTCAATCTTTTTGGCTGTTCTGCTGAGGATTCAGGTTGTGGGGGAGATTTGGTGGAGCAGCCTTCTGTTCTCTAGGAATTGTGGAAGACCAGCTCATTTCAGATTGGTAACTGAGCAAATGGTCAGAAGGTAATAACTTATACTCACTATAGGCCTGAACTGAAATGATGTCCTGAACAGCTGCTGAATACTGCTGATTCCCATGAACAATGAGCTATCTAGTCTCCTTACAGCTTCCTTCATTATCACTTGTGCAACAGCAATAAAGAACAAGCATCTCCGTATGCCAATATTCCTCTGCCTCTGCTCCAGTGACACCCCTCACATCCACATACAGCAGCAACAGCAACTGGTAGATGGGCACAGGCACTCGGTTTCCTTTCTTCTCCTCACAACCCAGAACAGTCAATCTGGGGACTGAGATTTTGCAGAACTTTGGCCTCTGGCTCTCCTTTGGTAGCCTGAAGTTCAAAGGCTGAGAGCAGATCTCTCAGATAATGCATTTCTAAGGATGTTCCAGCAAGGATGGATCCATTTCTTAGGGAATTTTCCTCCATAATGCAGTCTCCAGTCCGTCCCCCCCAACTCCCACCCCAGGAACTAGAGTCTGACCACAAGATAAAGAACATGTGGAGCTTGGATGCAGTTGGAGGGTAGGTGATTTTACTTCTCCGGGAATGTAGCCAAGGAAATTGATAAACTGACATTCTCTGAAGCCCCAAGTCTGTTCAGAAGCTCAACATCTCCTATAGGATTATGTGCTCCATCAAATGATTTTGAAGCTAATAGGAGTGGAGGGCGCTTGGTATCTTGTAGGATCAAGCACTTACTGAGGGATTCTCCTTCATTCAGTGGTAGGTGGTAAAGAGAAGAGCAACTGTTCTGTTTTCCCACTTGTCCTTTTTTTTTCCCTCCCTCCAAATTTTCTCTCTTTAGTGGTGAGGGAAAAAGCAGGGCATTGGTTCCTCTAATGTATCATCCGTTTAAAATGTCAGAACAGTCTTCATAATTTGCCTCCTTTTTATACGGCATATTAGTAAATGTAGAAACACAAGAGTTGAGATTTCACAAAATAATGTTTGTAATTCAGGTCCAGGCCATTTCACAGCTTGTGACATTTTATTTTGCGTAACGTGTTTGCAGAATAATTGGGAGAGTCAACTGTCAGTGAAAAAACATCTGTATTTCTACCACCTCCCTTCTGCAGTTACACGTGGTGCTCAGAGTAGGATGCGTCGGTCTGGTGTTTGTATGCAATGCTGTTATGTGGACCTTCTTTGCAAAAGCCCTCCACTACGCCTCTTCCTCAGCGACCGCCACGGTGACAACAACAGCCTCCAACTTCATCTCTTCAGTGAGTAGAACTGAGTTCATAGATTTGAAGGCCAGAAGGGACCTCTGTGACGCTGGAATTGCCAGACTGGATCAGACCCCCTGGGGTCCATCTGGCCTAGTATTCTGTCTAACTGTGGCCAGCATCAGATACTCCAGAGGAAAGTGTAAGAACGCCAGATTAGGCAGATATGGGATAATCACACCAATGATCATCTTGTCTGATCTCCTACATGACACAGGCTGTAGAATTTCTCCTAGTAATTACTGTAGGGGAATTATTCTTCCCTAACTACATAAGCGAATGCTATCTTGCTCAATGGCTTGTGATTGGTTTAGTGTTTATCATAATTTTCTGATAGGTTGAAACAGCCTGGCCTTGTCTTTGTGCATGCTTAAGAATTGGAGAGGAGACACACTGTCAGGGTTTTGCTTTTACTTTGCACCACTCTTTAGCAAGCCCCAAGCCAAAACCATCATGCCTTTAGGAATATGAGGTGTTTTACATTAGCCCCTGCTTACCTGTAACTCTTCAACTGACATATTGATCTCTTTTCCTACTTTAGATCACTGTTGTCCAGTTTTTAGCACTATGGGCTTGATCCAAAGTCCAGTGAAGTCTTTCCATTGACTTTAGATCAGTCCCCTTGTTTCCAGGAAGATATTAACTGTAGAAAATATTCAGAGATGACCAGCAAAAAGATCAGGGTCTGCAGCACTGATTTGCAAGGAAGATTTAAAACTGCTCGTTTGGTCAAGAGATGACTTAAAATCAGGGATCGGCCAATGGGGGCTTCAGGAAACAATGTGGGCTGAGGGATGTGCTGGCCACCGCTTCCTGCAGCCCCCATTGGCCTGGAGCGGCGAACCATGGCCCGTGAGAGCCGCGATCGGCCAAACCTGCGGGCGTGGCAAGTAAACAAACCAACCCAGCCCGCCAGGGTGCTTACCCTGGTGAGCCGCGTGCGAGAGATTGCCCATCCCTGACTTAAATATTAGAAGTAACATTCTGGGCCCACTGAACAAAATGGGTATTTTTCCAAGGATAGAGAGGAATTTAGGGACTATAAGTAAGAGTAATGGGATAAAATTAAGAAAGAGAAAATTAAAATAAAATATGAAGAAGACGTTCCCATCTTAACCTGCAGAATAGTGTTTCAGGGTAGTCCCATCACTTGGGACACTTAAGAGAAGGCTTGGAAGGATTCGATTTTTATCAGTAAATGTCAATAAACGTCAATTTCACCATACACACACGAACCACTGAAACATATTTCCATCAGGGATCATTAAAATTTACAACTAGGCAAAGTAAGAAGAATGCTGCTTGAGAACATATTAGACTTTGATGGAAAGATATTTATTTTGTATATTTTGACATGTGATATTGACAGTTGTGTGTTTTAATAATTATAAAACTTTAACTGTTTGAATCTCAATATCTGTTTTCATTAAATAATTGTCTGATGCCCCTTAATTTCCCTCAGCTGTGAATATTTAAATTGGAAAAAATGCTTAAAAGTCAACATTATCATTTGTCAAAATTATAATAAAACCAAAAATCAGCATCTGCCAAGTCTCTTTTTTTACTGGGCTGGACAGAGCAACAGGGACCAATCCTGTGTTGGCTGTAAAATGGATTAGGTGACCTGGTAGGTCTTGTCCAACTTTAACTCCGGTGATTCTAAGTAACAGTAGATGTTCCTGTTGGTGATGGTTGCAGTAGTTTCGTTAGGCAGGCTTTATACTAGGAATCACAGGTCAGATCATCTAGTGGTGTAATTCGGCATAGCTCCACTGACTTCAGTGGAACTAGGCCATTGTACGCGCCAGCTGAGGATCTGTCCCTGGCTTTGTACTGGAGAAGATTTTTTTTTTTTTTGGCAACTCTGCCTTGTGAATGTATTTCTCTTTCCTTCCCTCAGGCTTTCCTGGGCAAGCTGCTCTTTGGAGAGACTCGTTCACTCTTGTGGTGGGTAGGAATCAGCGTGACACTCTGTGGACTCCTGCTGCTGCACACAGCTTCACCTCACACAGAACAGCAGCATTCTGAGAAGAAGGACAAATAGAAACGAAACCCACTGGATGAGTTTGTGTCAACAATCTAATGAACAAAATCAGCCTTCAGGCCTTTCTGCTGTAGGTGGGTGATGCTCCTGCAGACTTGCTCCTTGGATGATTCTCCCCTGTATGTTGCTGTCATGGTTACAGGGCAAACTGTGCTTTGACCTTTTTTTTAACTCCCTCCCCTTAAGTGATAGGCCTGACTGCCTGCTCCTCATTCCGGGTGGAACTATGCAGGCCAGCCACTCTGGCTCTGGGTCTCAGACTCCTTGTTTCTCAACCACGTGATCTGAGGCCCAGTTGAGTTAGGCATCTGTAAGCCTTTTTGCTCTGGGGACCTGCGATCAGCAAAGTGGTTAAAAGTGACTCAAAACAGCTTCAAAACAATGCATCATGTATTCCTTCCCACAGAGCAAAGGGTACAAACATTTAAGGGCTACATGCAGATTTCCCTTAGCCTAAGCCTTAATCTTTCCTTGCCAGCTTTCATGTGTCTCAGCCAGGCCTGTCGTCTCTGTCTACATTGGGAAAAGCTGACTGCCCCTGCTGCAATTGCTGTGTCTCTGTGTCCCCTTGCCAGCCTGTCAGCTTTCACTGACACTCCCAGGGCAGCCTCTTGCCACTCCTGCAGCCCTCACCCTTTTTTAGGCCTAGGGTCCTCTAATGTTTAGTATCCTCCTCTTGATCCTAGGCTTAGCCTTAGGAACAGCAATCTAGCCTGGCTGGAGTCTTCTAGGAGTTATTCCCCCAATAAACAGCTTTTCTATTGCTTCCTCAGAACCCTCATCTATGTTATTGTGTTACCTGTCCTGCCTGGGTCCTCTAACAACCCTTTTGCTTTATTCCATGGTAAGCGACCCGTCATAAACACGCACAGCCATGCACCATATTTATAGAAAATAGAACAGCTGTTTCCTGGTTGCATTGTCTGTTTAGGACTGCAGAGACTGTGACAACAGGGCTGGATTAAGGTGAACTAAAGCATTTGTGCTGTACCATGAACTAGAACAGCACAGAAACTGTTTAATTTCTGTATGCTGTGAGGCACCTAGCACTCTGTTCTTGGTAAATAGTATGTGCCACAGTGTTGGCAGGTGGCTATTCATGGAGTCAGGTGGGAACTCTTGTCTCTCCAAGCCAGTAGTACAATTCTTGAAGCTATTCCTGTTTTACATTTCAGCAGGCGAAGGTATGATACTGTGTATTGAATCACTGGCCCAAACTCTGCTCCTGTTTATTCCTAAACTCTTGGATGTCACTAGGGTTGCGTGGATGTACTTGAAAGCAAGATCTGGTTAAGAGTCTGTAGAGATGAAAGAGACCTGTTAATTCATCTGCTGCAGTCTGTTCACTGACCGGGCTGGGATTGTTCCCTTAGAAGCTCAGCAGAGGATACCTCACTGCTAGGAAGATTTTTCTGTATCTTTCACCTAAATATTCCTTGCATTCTACGAGCCCCAGTCATATCTCTGTCCTATTCAACCCACTAAAAAAAATTCCTCCCCCTCCAGGGTGTTTACATTCTTCACATATTTATAGCCTGTTATGTCTCCTTCATTTTGTCAATGCTTTACCAAGTTATATACATTTAAATATTTCTTTTTAAACCAATCCCACTAGACTCCACATCAGTTTTGTTGTTGAACTTCTTCAAATATGTCAATACTGTATCTGTCTCATAAGATGCCCTGATCTGAGAATGATATTCCAGGCGTAGTGACATCAGAGCCTTGTGGACCGTGACTGTTTTTCCTTTCTCTGACAATAAAGCTGTTTTGGGTTTTGGAAAGAATGTTAAATGTTCACGGTGGTGTCCAGGTCCATTTTCTATGGGTCAATAAGTTTACTTTGCCACTGGAGTGGATTGCATACAGGTCAGAAACAAAAACAAAAATGGAAAACAAAAGGGGTGAAATGGACAAACTTGGATTCCTTAGTATTTCAGTAAATATTCATAGACTCGTAAGAGTCTATGGTCCCTGTAAGGGCAGGCCATATTCCTTCAGAAAGGAAGGAGTCAATGGAAAGTCAGAGGAGTCACTGGAGCCAGTGCTTACGGGATATGAAATTGATACAGCATCTGCCTTTTGGCATAGTCTCTGGACCAAAATTCTGCACTCAGTTATACCAGTGTAAATATAAAGTAACTTCACTGACCTCCATAGTTTGGATTCATGCCAGTATTGCTGAGTATGGACTTTGATCCTCTAAGTTTCTGAATGTGTATAGGTTCAGTACATTACATACTGGAGAAAGTGTGACTTATAAGGTAGGTAGATTCTTTTTTCAGCACTTCTTTTATAAAGGCAATTTTTAACAACAATCCTAATTCAGAGAAACAAAGGTACATAAGGATTTGCACCTCTGTGCTGGATATTTCACCCGTTTGTTCTGGGATCACCAGTATCTTGTAACTGTGGGAACTGAGGCCTTTAGCCATAATTTTAGCATTCTACATGTTCATAAGAGATGAGAGGCACCATTTTGGCCAAACATTAGGGTTACCGAGTTTATCTGGTCTTAAAGATCTGCAACATATATTCTAAACATATATTCTGCTGGTCTTGAGAGGCCTGTCTCTAACTAACATTTAAAATGATTTTGGTAGTTGTTCGCAAATTCAGAGAGCCAGTTCTCATCTAGGGCCCATCTAAGTCACCTGCATTATCACAGCATGGCCAGTGAGTATCCTTGGCTTGTCACGACTGTCAAATCTGCTCAGTATCTGCCAGACATCTAAAGGTAACCTGCAAAGGGGGGGTGAGGGTGGAGGTTATGCTTGCACCATTTTTCTCTTCTTGGTGGTGTATAAAATAGGCCTGATTTGTTTTTTGTTTTTGTTTTTTTTTAATGGTTTTTGGGCGTGTGTGGTTTTTTTCACTGTGTTTTTAACATTGGAAATTCAAGATTTTTGTGGAATCTGAAGACTCTCTTGATAACTGCAGACCTAGCAGGATTCTGACGCACAGAGACCTAGATTGGCTGAGAGGAAAATGTTTCTTGTTTGCTTACACTGGTTAAAAACTATTGAATAGACTAGGTCCAACCTATTGAATTCAGACATGCGGAGAACATAGGAATTGCTGGGTTGGATCAGACCAATGCTGGCTCTAAAAAGGGCCAGCACCAGCTGCTTCAGAAGAAGTTGTAAGACCTGAGCAGTAGACAGGAACCCTAACCGTAGCTCCAAGTGCCCTACCCTTAGGAAAGCTAATCCTAGGGCAGGAAGCCCTACTCATAGGAACCTTAACCCTATGGCGGGGTGCCCTCCCCATGGGAACCATAGTCATAGCTCCAAGTGCTCTACCCTAAGGAACCCTAACCCTAGGGCGGGAAGCTCTAGGCATAGCAACCCTAACCCTAGCTCCAAATGACCTACCCTTAGGAACTCTAGCCCTAGGCAGGAAGCCCTACCCATAGGAAACCTAACCCTAGCTCCAAGTGCCCTACCCATAGGAATCCTAACCCTAGGGCAGGGCGCCCTACCCATGGGAACCCTAACCCTAGCTCCAAAGTGCCCTACCCTTTGGAACGCTAACCCTAGGATGAGAAACCTTAGCCATAGGAACCCTAACCCTAGCTCCAAGTGCCCTACCTATAGGAACTCTAACCTTAGGGCAGG
>NC_133770.1:85941645-85973556 GCF_003597395.2 Chelonoidis abingdonii
TTCCAGCCCTTGGGTTAGGGTTCCTAAGGGTAGGTCTATTTGAGCTATGATTAGGGTTTCTATAGGTAGGGCACTTTGAGCTAGGGTTAGGGTAACTATGGGTAGGTCTTTCTAGTCCTAGGGCTAGGGTTCCTAAGGGTAGGGCACTTGGAGCTAGGGTTACGGTTCGTATAGGTTGGGCTTCCCACTCTAGGGTTAGGGTTCCTATGGGTAGGGCACCTGGAGGTAGAGTTAGGATGGTTGAAGCTGGTCCTAAGCCGGTTTTTGCTGAGCAGATTGAAAAAGTGCAGAGTTTGCTAACCACCCATCAAATGCTAAGACAACCAAAGCCTGTGTGTAAATGTGTACAAAAAATTCTTGGTTTTTGTATGAAGTAGATCTTTTTGTACCAAAGTACAAAACTCTCCTTTTTTCTGCAGAATAAGGCAACTTTTCCTTATCCTTGTCTGGCTGTCATTGGCTCTCAGCTAGCTGGACCCAACATTTCAGTAACAAAAGGTTGCTTTATTTTGCAGAAGAAAGGAGAATTGTGTACCTTGGTACAAAAAAACTCTACTCCATACAAAAACCAAGAATTTTTTATACACACTTACACGGAGGCTTCGGTAGTGTTAGCATTTGATTGGTGGCTAGCAAACCCTGCACTTCTGCAATCTGCTCAGCAAAAACCAGCTTAGGACCAGCTTCAACTGCCTCAAGACTGTTAAGGGAAGACAGTTCAAAAGCTCAGGCTACTGTGTCCGTGAGATGTCCAATTTCCCCTAATGGTTGCCAGCTATTATAAAACTACTAGCTGTTAGCGGGTCGCTGCTGTCACACTTTCCTTATCCCTGTCTGGCTGTCATTGGCTCTCAGCTAGGCGGACACGACATTTCGGTAACATTTTCTGGCAACCCCAGATGGGACCTTCCTAGCTCGGATATTGGACTCCGGATGGCTGCGGCGAACTAGAAGCGGCGCCACTGGGGTGTTTAGCTCCTCTTCCTCACTTCACTGCGGCCCCGGGGGTTCGTGCTCCGATAAGGTGAGCCCTAATAGGATAAGGAAACACTTCCTGGGTTCTGGTTATATTCTGGTTACTCGGTTTCTGTATTTCTGTCTTATACCTTTGGGTGTTATGTGTGTGGGCAAAACTGAGCTTCTTGTTCGTAATTCCTCAGGGTGGAAGCCATAGCGTGCAAGGAAGCCCTAAGGTTGTATTAAGATCCTTCTGTTCCGTCTCCTGTAGCAGTCAGTCTAAGCAAAGATTGCTGGCTTGGATTTTTTGAATTAAACCATTATTCCCTCCTTCTTTCTGTTTAATTCTCCATTTAAGTGCAAGAAAAGGGGATGGATGGGTCTCAGCAAAAACCCTCTAAAAAAAGCCATTTAACTGTTCTGTGTTGCAAAAGACTACTGTGGAAATTTCTGGTGTTTCAGCCTCCCATGCCTTTTTGCTAGCTCCAAATTCCCCAGTTAACCTCTTGGGCAAAAACCTGTTGTGTAAATTGCATGCTGAGATCCTTTTTTCAAATAACAAAATTGTCCTCCGGTTACCTCAAAAACCAACTTCCCCAGTTGTGTCCTGTTCTGACCCAAGCTTCAGAGGACTCGATCCTGCCTGCAAACCCAATCCTACCCAAGCAACTCAAACAAAAGGTAAAAGCCTCCCTATGGGGCACTTTAAAAACAAGCTTGGGCACTCTCCAAACAAAACCAGTGCGTAGAACCTTAAAGCCAGGCATTGTAATTCCTCAAAATCGTCAATACCCCATCCCCCAAAAAGCTCTGCTAGGCCTCCGAAACCTTATCACCACATTCGTACGGTTGAAAGTGCTAATTCGCACCAAATCTCCTTTTAAAACCCCCATTCTGCCAGTCAAAAAACCTAACACAAATCCAAAAAAAAACACAAAAAAACGGTATACCAATTTGTCCAAAACTTGCGTGCAGTAAATAAAGTCATCCAGGCTAAACACAACGTGGTACCTAATCCTCACACTATCCTAACTGCCATTCCAGCAGGTACTGCTTGCTATTCAGTAATAAACTTGTGTAATGCCTTTTTCAGTATTTCCCAAAGTCAAGACAGGGATATCTTTGCATTTACATAAACAAATCCAAAAACCAAAAGGGCAAAACAGCTAACCTAAACTCGGCTACCACAAAAATATGTTAAATCACTAACCATTTTCTCCTCTATCCTAACACACAATTTAGCTAATATTAAGCTACCTGGTGGGTCCACTTATCTCTTGTATGTAAATAACGTCCTGGGTTGTTCTCCTAATCAGATATACAGCCCAATTTCAGTCCTTACCTGCTAATGTACCTGCTCACCGAATCCAGCCAAAAAATTGGGTCTATATAAAAAAGTGAAAAATCAAGCCTCTCCAACCCCAGTGAGCTGGCCCTTTTCAAGTCCTTTTTACCTCCCACACTGCAGTTCAAGTAAAAAAACAAAATACCTAAATCCACCACACCCAAATCAAGCTAGCCCCTAAGCTGGGGCCAGAAGCAAACAACATCAAACTTTGAGGGAGCACCGCCAGCTCTTCCCACCGCAACCCAAAAAAGCCAAAAGCAAACAATACCTAAAAAACTAAACCTCTCAAAAAACTAAAGCTTTTGTTCCAATGAACAAAATCCTAAAACTTTGTAACTATGGGTTCTCAAATGGTGCTGCGGTGGCTATTATTTCTAAGCCTGTCCCTTGTACAAGCTAACCCACACCCAGCGGCTAAACCTCTTCAGCAACTGGCCATGTTAAAATACTTGTCTAACTGTTGGTTGTGTCACTAAACTCATTCTAAAAAAAAAAATAAAACTGTGGGCTGTACCTTTAAACCTCTCTAAAACTTTCTCCCTACAAGTGGTGCAAAAAGCTAAGTGATGGTAAAAAATAAATAAATAAATAAATAAATAAAAAATACCAGTCTAATAAGTTTGAAAAAACATCTGAGGTTTGGCATCATAGTTAAAAGGTCTAAGGGGTCCCTCTCTTCAATATCCTTGGGTTTGGGTATAAGCTGGCCCTATGTTTTAAGGCTGTTAACGGGACCAGGAAGAAACTGGGTTACATCCCCTTTAAAGCCTACAATCAAACCCTTAGGTTTAGTGTTAAAAATAAAACCTTTTACCCCTTAAAAGTTGGTATAAACACCCAAAAACCTCCCTACCAGTTTCAAAAGGCCTATATTGCAAAATTAAAAGGCAAACATTATCAAGGAAAATGGTTTCCTTCATTCCTTCCCTTGGGTCCCATAAATGAGACCCATGCATATTATATAAACGTCTCCTCTGGCATTTTATCACCTCACTCATCCCTTATAAAAATCTCTAAATGTCGGGGGGGCGCTAGTAAGCTTTATATCACACTTGTTTGCTGTTACATACTGTGGGGGTATCTTAAACAACACCCACGCCATGAAACATTTAAATGCATCCCATTGGCGGTGCCAGGGCCAGGTATTTGGCAAATCCAAACATCAAGATGTTAGGGTAAATTGGTGCCACCAAGTAGCAAAAAGCTCCCTTACCCTTTATTTACAAAGCCCCGGTCTGTATTTTATTTGTGGCCATAATGCTTATAAAGATCTCTCGCCAGGTTGGCATGGCCAGTGTGGTGTGGCCAAAATATTATCAAACATTCAAGTAAACACCACACTAAACTCACGCCAAATCCTCAACCTAAAAACTTATTCTCACAAGCTCTTCACACCCTGTCAAGATTTCTTTCCCCATTCTGAAATTTAGGGTACAAATGTGGGGACCTGCATGGACACTTCTAAGCCTAATTACTAGCTTAGATCTGGTATACACTGCCACCACCCAGAATTTCAGTGTCTGGGGCACTCTCTGTCCCCCCAAACTTCCCCCGAGTTGCCTTGAGGGACCTCACCAATTTTCTGGTAAACAGATCCAAACCCCTTGGATCTAACAACAAGGAGAAATTAATCATCCCCCTCCTTTCCCCCCACCAATCCCTGGTGAGTCCAGATCCAATCCCCTTGGATCTTAACACAAGGAAAAATCAACCAGGTTCTTAAAAAGAAAGCTCTTAATTAAAGAAAGAAAAGGTAAAAATTATCTCTGTAAAATCAGGATGGAAAATGCTTTATAGGGTAATCAGATTCCTATAGACCAGAGAGACCCCTCCTAGCCTTAGGTTTAAAGTTACAGCAAACAGAGGTAAAATCTTTCCAGCAAAAAGAAACATTTACAAGTTGAGAAAACAAACATAAGACTAACATCTTGCCTGGCTAATTACTTACAAGTTTGAAACATGAGAGACTGATTCAGAAAGATTTGGAGAGTCTGGACTGATGTCGTTGTCCATCTCAGTTCTGAGAAGCGAACAACGAAAAAAAAAACAAGACTTCCTCCACCAAATTTGAAAGTATCTTGTCCCCCGACTGGTCTTTGGTCAGGGGTCCGGCAGTTTACGAGCTCTATAACCCTTTACAGGTAAAAGAGACAGTTAACTCCTTACTATCTGTTTATGACATGCCCTTGAAAGGGGCCTCGGGTTAAACATGCAAAAAAAACCCCTAGTAAATCAGGCAAACGGAATTTCACTTCTTTTATATGTAAACTAATTCCTAAACTGGGGGTGGCATAGCTAAAAGGGAACAGCGGTAAACCATTTCTGGCAAACTATAAAAAGCAGTCTAATGCGTCCTTAAACGTGTTCCAAAAGTTTACAAACAAAAAAGTAACAATAGCAAAAAATAACCTGCAAAATAGGCGTGTGCTAAATGCCTAAATGCTAAAGGGGGGGGGGGCTGTGCTCACACGGGAAAGATGCTGTCTTTATATTAATCGCTCTGGTTTAATTAAAAAAAAAATTTGCAGGCCATCAAAAATGCAGTTATTGTTTCCGCACAGTATCTCTTATCATATCCTTAATTTTAAAAAACCTCCTCTCAAACCTTGGGTCATGGTTTATTGCATTTTCCGTAAAATTGCCAAATAAGTTCTTTCTTTCTGGTGTCATTTGGGTAATGTTGCAATGTGCAAAATGTTTGTGTAGTGCCTGTCTAAGAGCTCTACTGTCCTGTAAAAAAACACAATATCTCTCACTCCAGCTTAATCACAAATTGCGTCACAGCCTAAACAATGTGATGATCAGGCCCGAAGGGGGACTGTAAACAATTAGCAGCAAACCCTAAACAGCTAATAGTTTTATCATACCTGGCAACCATTAGAGGAAATTGGACATCTCACAGACACAGTAGCCTGAACTTTTGAACCGCCTTCCCTTAAAAGTCTTAGGCAGTTGAAACGGTGTAGACCGCTTTTTGCTGAGCAGATTGCAAAGTGCAGGGTTTGCTCCACCACTCAATGCTAACACAACCAAATCGTGTTTGTAAGTGTGTAAATAATTCTTGGTTTTTGTATACGTAGAGGTTTTTTGTACCATCTACAAAACTCTGCTTTCTTCTGCAAAATAAAGCAAACTTCCTTATCCTGTTGGCTGTCATTGGCTTTCAGCCTAAGTGTGACGTTATAGTATAAACTGGGACCATATAGAACACATGGGTTGCAACCAAGGTCCTGTAGTGGCACCAAATCCTATGTAAAGGGGGTCAATATAAGGTGTCTAAGACCAGGTTACGGGTTTACTGGTTTATATTATGCTGTCTGTATGTCTGTATCATTTGTATTGAAGTTATGAATATTGGCTGTAAGCTGTCTGTATTTCAAACTTGTGCTGTGTTCTGGGAAAGATCCCAGACAAGTTGGTGTTAGCTCTGCTTAGCCTACTGATGGCCCATTAAGGAACATCAGTTACACAATTGAGCCATTGACAGGAGGCAATATCACCTTGTGACTCAGCAGGGTGTGCAGAAACTGTCCATGTGACTGCAGACTCCATTTTGCTGTAACTTTCCACAGTAGAAAAAGAAGTGTTCTTACACCTGGAAAAGCCTATATAAGGCGGAGGCCTCATCTCCATCTTGTCTTCAATCCTGCTTCTTACCTCTGGAGGGACTTTGCTACAAACGGAGCTCTGCACAAAAGACTGAATGACCCATCCCAGCCGGGGATGTATTCCAGAGAACTTGATTTAAAACCTGCAGTTTACTCCATCACTGCTACAAGCCTGAACTAAGAACTTTGCCATTACTGTATGTAATTGAGTTCCATTTGGGCCAATTCTAGCTCTCATCTCTACCTTTTTCCCTTTATGAATAACCTTTAGATTTAGATTCTAAAGGATTGGCACCAGCGTGATTTGTGGTAGACTGATGTGTATGTTGACCTGGGTCTGGGGTTGGTCCTTTGGGGATCGAGAGGAACCTTTTTCTTTTACTGGGTGTTGGTTTGTCATAACCATTCATCCCCAGGACGAGTGGCAATGGTGTGATACTGGGAGACTGGAGTGTCTAAGGAAATTGCTTGTGTGACTTGAGGTTAGCCAGTGGGGTGAAACCGAAGTCATTTTTGTCTGGCTGGTTTGGTTTGCCTTAGAGGTGGAAAAACCCCAGCCTTGGGCTGTGACTGCCTTGTTTGAGCAACTGGTCCTGATTTGGCACTCTCAGTTGGGTCCCGCCAGAACCGCATCGTCACAGCTAGGCAAACCCAACTTTTCGGCAACACTAGGGTTAGGGTTCCTATGGGTAGAACACTTAGATCTAGGTTTAGAGTTCCTAGGGATAAGGCACATGGAGATAGGGTTACGGTTCCTATGGGTAGGGATTCCCACCCTAGGGTTAGGGTTCCTATGGGTAGGGCAATTGGAGTTAGGGTTAGGGTGCATGTGGGTAAGGCTTCCCGCACTAGGGTTAGGATCTCCATGGGCAGGGCACTTGGAGCTAAGGTTAGGGTTCCTTTGAGTAGGGCACTTGGAGCTAGGGTTAGGGTTCCTATGAGTACGGCCCTTAGAGCTAGGGTTAGGGTTCCTATGCGTCGGTCACTTGATCTATCATTAGGATTCCTATGGTAATGGCATTAGTGGCTGGGGTTAGGGTTCCTATGGGTAGGGCAGTTGGAGATAGGATTAGGATTCCTAGGGGAAGGGCTTCCCTCCCTAGGGTTACGGCTCCTATGGGTAGGGCTTCCTGCCCTAGCATTAGGTTTCCTAAGGGTAGGGCACTTGGAGCTAGGTTAGTGTTGGTATGGGTAGGTTTTCCCACCCTAGGGTTAGGGTTCCTATGCGTAGGGCACTTGGAGCTAGGGTTAGGGTTCTAATGTTAGAGCATTCCACCCTAAGGTTAGGGTTCCTGTGGATAGGGCACTTGGGGCTAGGCTTATGGTTGTGAAGGGTTCGGCGCTTGAAGCTCGGGTTAGGGATCCTGGGTGTAGTGCTTCCTGCCCTAGGGTTACAGTTCCTATGGGTAGGGTCTGTGGAGCTATGGTAAGGTTCCTATAGGTAGGGCTTTCCACCCTAGGGTTAGAGATCCTATGGGTTGGGCACTTGGAGGTAGGGTTAGGGTTCCTTTGGGTATGGCATTTGGAGCTAGGTTTAGGATTCGTATGGGTAGGGCACTTCGAGCTAGGGTTAGGATTTCTATGGGTACGGTTTCCGCCCTAGTGTAAGGGTTCCTAAGTATTGTGCACTTGGAGCTAGGGTTAGGGTTCCTATAGTTAGAGCTTCCCGCCATAGGGTTACAGTTCCTAAGGGTAGGGTTCTTGGAGCCAGGGTTAGGGTTACTATGGGTAGGGCACTTGGAGATAGACTTAAGATTCCTATGTGTTGGTCTTCCTGCCCTAGGTTTAGGGTTCCAAAGGGTAGGGCATTTGGAGCTAGGGTTAGTTTTCCTATGGGTAGGGCACTTATAGCTAGGGATAGGGTTCCTATGGGTGGAGCTTCCCGCCACAGGGTTATGGTTCCTTAGGGTAGTTGACTTGGAGCTAGTGTTACGGTTCCTATGGTTAGGGCACTTGGAGCTTGGGTTAGGGTTTCTATGGGCAGGTCTTCCCGCCCAAGGGGTAGGGTTCCTATTATTAGGGTTTGCAGCCCTAGGGTTAGGGTTCCTATGGGTAGGGCACCTGGAGCTTGGGTTAGGGTTCCTACAGGTAGAGTACTTGGAATTAGGGTTCCTATAGGTAGGGCTTCCAGTCCTAGGGTTAGGGTTCCTGGGGGTAGGGCACATGGAGCTAGGGTCAGGGTTTCTATGGGTAGAGCTTACCACCTTAGGTTTATGGTTCCTATTGATAGGTTTTCCAGCCCTAGGGTTAGCTGCAACTGCCCTACCCATATGAACACTAAGATTTGGGTTCCTATGGATAGGGCTTTTCACCCCAGGGTTAGGATTCCCATGTGTAGGACTCTTGGAGATAGGGTTAGGGTTTCTAAGGGTAGGGTTTCCCACTTACGGTTAGGGTTCCTATGGGTAGGTCACTTAGAGCAAGGTTTAGGGTTCCTAGATGTAGGGCACTTGGAGCTAGGATTAGGGTTTCCATGGGTAGCGCTTCCCATCCAAGGATTAGGATTCCTAAGGGTAGGGCACTTGGATCTAGGGGTAAGGTTCTTATGGATAGGGTTTCCCGCCCTAGGGTTAACGTTCCTAGGGTAGGACTTCCTGTTCTAGGGTTAACGTTCCCTATGGGTAGGGCACTTAGAGCTAGGATTAAGTTTCCTATGGGTAGGACTTTCCGCTCTAGGGTTAGAGTTCCTATGGGTAGGACACATGGAGCTAGGGTTAGGGTTCCTTTGTGTTGGTCTTTCTGCCCTAGGTTTAGGGTTCCAATGAGTAGGGTATTTGGAGCTAGGGTTAGTTTTCCTATGGGTAGAGCTTCCTGCCATAGGGTTATGGTTCCTAAGGGTAGGGGACTTGGAGCTAGTGTTACGGTTCCTATGGGTAGAGGACTTGGAGCTTGGGTTAGGGTTCCTTTGGGTAGGGCACTTGGAGCTTGGGTTAGGGTTCCTTTGGGTAGGGCTTCTCACCATAGGGTTAGGGATCCTATGGGTTGGGCATTTGGAGTTAGGGTTAGGGTTCCTATGCTTAGGGAATTTGGAGCTATGCTTAGGGTTCCTATTGGTATGGCACTTGGAGCTATGGTTAGGGTTCCTATGGGTATGGATCTTGGAGCTAGGGTTAGGGTTTCTAGGGGTAGGGCTTCCCGTTTAGGGTTAGGGTTCCTAAGGGTAAGGCACTTGTAGCTATGGTTAGGGTTCTTATGGATAGGGCTTCCCGCCCTAGAGTTAGAGTTCCTATGGGTAGGGAAGTCAGAGCTAGGGTAAGGGTTCGTGTGAGTACAGCTTCCCGCCCTAGGTTTAAAGTTCCTAAGAGTAGAGCACTATGAGTTAGGGGTAGGTTTCCTCAGGGCTGGCTTTAGGAAGTGCGGGGCCCAATTTGAACATTTTTGGCGGGGACCTGGCAGGGATGACTTAAAAAAAAAAAAAAAGTGGAAAAAAAAGCCTCTTCATTTCTTTCATTGTATTATTTACTTTTCCAAACTTATAAATATAAAATTATATATTATGTACATTGCATCAATATATGCTGTTGATGAGTTATTGATAGACTAGCCATTTCAACATGTTGTTGGTCCAACTGCTCCCTGCCCCCCCTCATTGAAGCAGGTTTTTGCAGGGTATGCTCTGGCAAACTTCAGGCACAAGTGGAATATGGGGCTGGCTGGAGGCAGGAGCAGGGGCTGACTTGAGAGGTAGGGCTCTGGGCTCTAAGGCAGGCAGGAAAGCAGAGTGCGGGGCTGGTTGGATAGGGGTGTGGTGGGCCGGGGCTGGCTTCAGGCAGGCCGCGGGAATGCAGCAAGGGTTGGAGGGCATGGAACAGAGAGATGCCAGAGTCTGGACTGGCTTCGCGCGCAAGAGATGGCAACTTGTGTAAACACCCTGTAAACAGCAGGGTGCCTGGGGGTGTGGGCAGCAGTGTGTGGGGGCTGCTGGCTGGCTTTGGCAGGCCACAGGTGTTGAGGGGTTGACTGAAGGAACGGCAGGGGGTTTTGACAGGACTGGCTGTGACTGGGTGCAGAGCTGGCTGCAGCAGGGGGAGCAGGGCTTGGTTGTGAGCGGGCAGGGGTGGAGCAAAGACAGCTGGAGCCCCAGCCCTTTAAATAGTCCCCAAGCTCCTGCTATCCCAGGGCTTTTGGGGCATTTAAAGGGCCCGGGGCTCCTCAGATTCTACCCCGCCCTGACCTTCTTAAATAGCCGGGAGCCCGGAATGGCGATGAGGGTGGCAGGGCTCTGGCAGCTATTAAAGACCAGGGGCAGAGGCAGCTGGAGACCTGACCTTTAAATAGCCCCAGAGCCTTCACCTAACCCCAAGCTCTGGAGGCTATTTAAAAGGCCCAGGGTCCAGCAGAGCGGGGTCTCGGGGTTTGCACGCTCCAGCCGGGGCCTCCAGCAGGAGAGCGGGGTGGCCTGGGGCTTGCAGCGCTCGGCAGAGCTCCAGCCGGAGAGCGGCTGCAGACTTCCGCGTCCATCCGGGGCCACGGCTTGTCCGCGCTCCCGCTTGCACTTCGCTCAAGAACGGGACACGGAAGACCCTCTGAGCAGATCGCAGCCAGGGCCGGAGGGTAAGTTTAAAAAAAAAAAAAGTGTCTACAGGCGCAAGGCCCCTTAGCACGGTGCCCGATTCCTGGAATCGGGCAAATGGCCTAAAGCCGGCCTGGAGTTTCCTATGGCGTAGTCTGGAGCTAAGGTATAGGGTTCTTATGGGGCAGGGCACTGAGCTAGGATTAAGTGACTATGGGTAGGGCATAGGAGGTAGCTTAAGGTTCTTTGGGTACGGCACATGGAGTTAGGATTCAGTGTTCCTACGGGGGTGTTAGGCACCTGGAACAAGGGTTAGGGTTCTGGTAGGACATTTGTAGCTAGGGTTGGTTATGGGTAGGCGCACTTGGACCTAAGGTTAGGCTTCCTAATGGTAGGGCTCCCGCCCTAGGGTTATGGTTCCTAAGGTAGGGCACTTGAGGCTAGGGTTAGAGGTTCCTAGGGGTATGGCTTCCGCCCTAGGTTAGGGTTCCTAAGGTTAGTGCACGTTGGCTAGGGTTAGATTATATGGGTAGTCTTCCCGGACTAGAGTTAGGGTTCCTATGGGTAAGCTTCCCTCCTAGGGTTCATATCAGGGTTTCCAGTTTAGGGACATATAGCTTGGTTAGGATTCCTATGGATAGCGCTTCTTGGGCCTAGGGATATGGTTCCTATGCGGTAGGCTCTTGGAGCTAGGGTTAGAGTTTTATGGGTAGGGCTTCCACCATGGGTTAGGATTCTATGGTAGGGGCTTCCCCCAGTTCATTAGGGTTCCTATGGTAGGGCTTTCCTGCCCTAGGTTAGGGTCCTATGGCTAGGCTCTTGTAGCTAGGCGTTAGGATCCTATGTTAGGGTACTTGGAGCTAGGGTTTGGATTCTATGAGTAGGGCACTTGGAGATAGGGTTATCTTTCCTACGGATAGGCTTCCTCCCTAGGTTAGGGAACCCATGTGGTAGGGCACTTGGAACTAGGATGGGTTCATATGGGTTAGGGCATTTTTAGTAAGGTTAGGGTTCCTATGGGTAGGGCTCCCTCCCGTGGTTAGAGTTCTTATGTACGGGATTGCACCCTAGGGTTCTATGGTTAGAGGCACTTGTGCTAGGGGTAGAGTTCCTATTTGGTAGGGATCTGTGCACGGGTTAGACTCCCACGTGGGACACTTAGAGTAGATGTTAGAGTTCCTATGGTAGGCACTTGGGATCTTAGGCGGGGTTCCTATGTAGATAGGCATTTGTAGCTAGGGTTTAGTGTTCCCATGGGTTAGGGGCACTTCGAGGTCGGATAGGGTGTATGGGGTAGGACTGCCTGCCATAGGGTTACGGTTCCTAAGGGTAGGCTTTTGGAGCTATGGTTTAAGGGGTTGCTATGGGTAGGGCACTTGGAATTGGGTTAGCTTCCTATGTGTAGGGCTTCCGCGCCCTAGGGGGATTTTAGGATTTCTATGGTTAGGCTTCCCATCAGGAGGGTTACCGTCCTGAAGGTATAGGCATTGAAACTAGGTTTAGGGTTCTAAGGGTAGTGCTTCCCGCCCTAGGGATTAAGGTTCTGTTGTATTGGACTTGGAGCCTACGGTTAGGGTTCCTATTAGGTAGGGCTTCCCATCCTAGGGGTTAGATTCTTATTATTAGAGCTTCCCACCCTAAGGTTCAGGGTTCCTATGGGTAGAGCATTTTTAGTTAGACTTAGGATCCCATGCAGCTTCAAGCCCTAGGGTTTAGAGTTCCTATGGGTAGGACTTTCCCGCCCGTTAGGATTAGGGTTGCTATGGTAGAACTATAGCTAGGGTTAGGGTTTTCTAGGGTGTAGGGTCCTTAGTGCTAGGGTTTAGGTTAGGTTCCTACTTGGTAGGACTTTCCCACTAGGTTAGGATTCCTAAGGGTATCCCAACTTCCACTACCTTTAGAACATAAGCCCTAGGGTGTGGCCCCCTACCCACTGATAACCCTAACTCTTTGCTCCATGTCCTACCAAGGAGGCCATGGTAACCCAGATCAGTTTCCAGCCGTTCGCTGTGAACTGGTTGTTAAATTTAGAAGCCCTTTTAGATGGTTGTCCTGCGAGGAACAACTGGTTTGACAAAGGCTTTTAAATTTAACAATCCTCAGCAGTTCCCTGCCATTCCCTGGCCCCAGCTCACCGCACTCCAGCTCTGCCTCCTCCTTTGACCTCCCGTGGCTTCTCCTCTCTTCCGGCGAATTCAGCTGTTCTGCTGAAGCCTGGGAGAGCTAGAAGGAACAGCGGGCTTTCGCCAAGTGAGCTGTTGCGGGTGCAAGGAAGCCTCCAGGCGCTGTACGGCTAGGCCCGTCGGCCTGGCTCTGGCAGGCCAGGTGCCCAGCCAGCCACTCCCCCCATCTCCAGGCAGTTGCTGGTAAGGGTCAGGGGAGAATGGATGGGGGTGTTGGATAGAGGGCAGGGGGAGTTCCTTAGTGTTCGGGCGGTCAGAGGGCACGGAAACAGCGGGATTGTATGCGGGGCCAAGGATCCGGGAAGGCAGTTCAGGGAAGGAGCACGGGGTTGGATGGGCTGGCAGGGGTAGTCAGGAAACAGGCAGGGGTGGATGGGGCAGGTTCAGGACTGGGGGGTGTGTGCTGTCAGGAATGACGGTTGAATGGGCAGGAGTAGTCCGGGGGGGCATGATCCCCTCATGGGGTGAGGAGGAGGGAACCAGTTGTTAATATTTTGGCAGCTCATCACTGGACAGATGTAAAGAATGAGAAGATGGGAAAAGGCTGTTTGTCAGTTTCAGCACTTCTGTCCTTTCAGCTGCAATCAGAAGTGTGGAGAGACAGCTTTTTTCAGGCCCATCCAAGGAGTTCTCCAGCTAGAACCAGGAAGTCAAGACTTGGCATTCCTCATATTTCTAAGAAAATCACAATTGTGGTAAAAGCTTGTTTAAAGAAAACAAATCCTCTTGGGCCTTCATACATCATAAAGAAGTAAAATAGTAACACACCCAAATTTATATCCCTTTGTGCGCCACCTTTACAGTATTATGCATTCTCAGTCAGCTGTACACTGTAGCCTCTTTATTAAGAAGTTTGGGAGAAGATCCCGAGTGTTAAAATTAGAGAGATGTTTATCTTTTCAAAGCCTTAAACCAGGGGTAGGCAACCTATGACACGTGTGCCGATGGCAACACGAGCTGATTTTCAGTGGCACTCGCGCTGCCTGGGTCCTGGCAGCTCTGCATTTTAATTTAATTTTAAATGACGCTTCTTTAAACACTTAAACCTTATTTACTTTACATACAACAATAGTTTAATTATATGTTATAGACTTATAGAAAGAGACCTTCTAAAAACGTTAAAATGTATTACTGGAACGTGAAACCTTAAATTAAGCCATGGCTACACTGGAGAGTTGCAGCGCTGGTGGTGGGTTTACGGCGCTGCACCTTAGTAACTGTCCACACCTGCAAGGCACATCCAGCGCTGCAACTCCCTGGAAGCACACCTGGTCTGCTTGGGGTATAATGATTGCAGCGCTGTTGATGCAGCACTGCTTGTCAAGCGTGGCCACCCAAAGGGCTGTAATTGGCCTCCAGAGTATTAGGAGGTATCCCAGAATGCCTGTTCACAACTAACCAGAAAAGTGGCTGAACTCTGGGCACCCCGGAACTGCTTATCTAAAAAACAAACAGCTCCTGTTTGCTCGAGCGAGTGAGCGGAGACAGGCAGGGGAATTGCTTTGGAATGTTCACAGCTGTTTGCTTGAGGAGAGAAGCCACATGGGGAGGGGGAGGGGGGAGTCCGTGTTGGCAGCTGCTTATGTGGTCTGAAGGCTATTTAGGAGTGCATAATTACATTTAGTGAATAAGAGAGGGGTGGGGGAAGGGGTCAAAATATTTAAAATGATTGAAGGTAGGTGCTGTGTATCGTCCAGTCCTTAGAACTTGCAAGGCAGGGAGCTGACAACAGTGTCAGCTCCAAAAATCCACTCTCTGTCTCCCCCACACTCTGTCACACTCCACCCCACCCCCCTTTTTTGAAAAGCACGTTGCAGCCACTTGAACGCTGGGATAGTTGCCCACAATGCACCACTCCCAACAGCACTGCAAATGCGGCCACACTGCAGCGCTGTCCCTACACAGCTGTATGAAGACAGCTGTAACTCCCAGCGCTGTACAGCTGTAAGTGTAGCCATACCCACAGAGTGAATAAATGAAGACTCGGCACACCACTTCTGAAAGGTTGCCGACCCCTGCCTTAAACCCTCAGGTTGCCAGAGGAGCTTGGCACCCTCTGTCCTATGGCATTCATGTGGCTGGCAGCCATCCCTTCCTCTCAGGAGAACTATGCAGCATTGTTCTTTGGTTCCTTTAGCACCAAGTGTTCATTTATTCAATAAGAAACAGAAAGTGTAGTTTCTGATACATCCAGACAAAGAAATCGAAAGCCAAGTCTGACACTCTGGGCCAGATCCTCACGGAGCCACACTGATTTACACCAGTTGAGAATCTTAGCCTGTTCTCCTTAACTGACAACAGCCCTGCAGAAAGGGAAGGAGTTATTGTTCCCATTCCAGTTCACATTAAAATGATCCCTTTGTCTGTCAACTCACTGGTTGACAGAATTAGAAAAACAAACAGGAGAAATAACTGGACTATTATCAAGATGGAAGGAGGTTTAGTATAACAGTTGCCCTTTAACCAGTGGTGCAGGTAAGCTGGTAATGGTATGGTGTACCTGACCATAAGACATTTATTGCTGGTATGCTGTACTGGAAAGACATTTTCAATAATGAATTGTAGAGCCCTGCACAGATACAAATTTATACCCGGGGATGGGGATACAGATAGAAATCTGTATCTGTTGAACTGCCGGGCTCTCCTGGGAACCACAGTGACCAAAGGAGCAGAACATGGGGCTCCCAGAAGCCAGCGCCCCATGACAGCAGCTCTTCCAGCACAGCTGTACTGCCCCAAGCCCTTCCACACAACTGCATCTCCTATACTAGAGTCTGTACAGCCCCACTGGAAGACAGGACTAGAGGCAGGGCTGGAGGCGGTACAGCCACACTGGAGGAGCTGGCAGCATGGGGCGCTGACTCCCGAGAACCGTGGCCCCATAGCCTTCTCCTTTCACCGCTTCAGTTCCTGGGGGAGCCCTGCAGTTCAGCAGATACTGATTTCTATCTGTGGATATCTGCATTCATGGGCATAAATTTATATCCATGCAGGGCTCTAGTCACAGAATATTTTTGTGAGTGGCGTCGGTACCGTACCAGTAAGTGTTAAACTTTACTTGCATCACTGCCTTTATTTATTAGTACCTGGTAAAGAGAGTGAATGGTGATGTGTTAAAATTTGGCAATAATGCTAAATTTTTTTGGTTATTCAAGGCTAAAAGCAGGTATTAGGAGCTTCAGAAGGACCAAACAAAACTAGACAGTTGGGCAATCTGATGAGAAATGAGATTCCGTGCAGATAAGTGCAAACTCAGGAGAAACAATCAGTGTTCCTTCATGTTGTGATGGGTTCTAAATTAACTGTAACCACTCTGAAAAAAAATTGAGTCATTGTTTGTACAGAGCCTAGCACAGTGGGGTCTTGGTCCATGATGAGGGCTCCTAGGCATTATGATAACAAAAAATAAATGGTGATAATTGTGAGTAGGTCATCAGTGCATCTGCAGAACTTTAGAACAAGCAAACAAAGGCCTGGTCTACATTTAAAAGTTTTATCAATATAGAATTATAACTTTAAGGTCAGAAGGGACCATTATGATCATCTAGTCTGACCTCCTGCACAATGCAGGCTACAGAATCTCACCCACCCACTCCTGTATCAAACCTATGTCTGAGCCATTGAAGTCCTCCAGTCATAGTTTAAAGACTTCAAGGTGCAGAGAATCCCCAGCAAGTGACCCATGCCCCAAGCTGCAGAGGAAAGCGAAAACCCCCCAGAGCCTCTCCCAATCTGCCCTGGTGGAAAATTCCATCCTGACCCCAAATATGGCAATCAACTAAACCCTGAACATGTGGGCAAGACTCACCAGCCAGACACCCAGGAAAGAATTATCTGTAGTACCTCAGATCCCATCCCATCTAACATCCCATCAGGCATATTTACCACTAATAGAAACCAATCTCATTATACCATCCCCTTCATAAGCTTAGTTTTGAAGCCAGATATATCTTTGGCCCCCACTACTCCCCTTGGAAGGGTGTTCCAGAACTTCACTCCTCTGATAGTTAGAAACATTTCTATAATTTCAAGTCTAAACTTCCTGATGGCCAGTTTATATCCATTTGTTCTTGTGTCCACATTGGTACTGAGCTTAGATAATTCCTCTCCCTGCCTGGTATTTATTCCTCTGATATATTTATAGAGAGCAATCATATCTCCTCTCAACCTTCTTTTGATCAGGCTAAACAAGCCAAGCTCTTTGAGTCTCCTTTCATAAGACAGGTTTTCCATTCCTCGGATCATCCTAGTTGCCCTTCTCTGTACCTGTTCCAGTTTGAATTCATCCTTCTTAAACACGGGAGACCTAACTGTACACAGTATTCCAGATGAGGCAGAGGATAACTAGGATGGGATTTGTTTCAACAATGGTTATACCAGTAAAAGCCTGTGTAGACATAGATATACCAGTAGAAAGGTGCCTTATACTGTGTCACAAAGTTCCTTCTCTACTTTGTTGGGTCCTGCGCTTATTGGTGGATTTGCTCACCTCACAGAATCACCATATGGGTCAGGAAACAGCCCAGAGACCTTCCCCTCTGGTAGAAGCCACAATCCAGGTCAATTCCTCCTGTGTCTGATCAGGAGTTGGGAGTTTGTGGGGGAACCTGGGCCCATCCTCTGCTCCAGGTTCCAGCCCAGGGCCCTGTGGACTGCAGCTGTCTAGAGTACCTCCTGGTACAACTGTGCAACAGCTACAACTCTCTGGGCTACTTCCCCATGGCCTCCTCCCGACACCTTCTTTATTCTCACCACAGGATCTTCCTCCTGGTGCCTGATAATGCTTGCACTCCTTGGTCTTCCAGCAGTATGTCTTCTCACTCTCAGCACCTCTTACTCCCAGCTCCTCACATGCATACCACAAACTGAAGTGAGGTCCTTTTTAAACTCAGGTGCCCTGATTATCTAGCCTGTCCTAATTGATTCTAGCAGTTTCTTAGTTGGCTCCAGGTGTCTTAATTATCCTGCCTGTCTTAATTGGTTCTAGCAGGTTCCTGATTGCTCTAGTGCAGCCCCTGCTCTGGTCACTCAGGGAACAGGAACCTGCGTCTCCTGTGGCCAGTGGATCTCCCTTTGATTCCTCTGCTGTAGAGGGAAGGAAGGAGAGGGCTGCTGTTGATCCTGCTGAGCACTGGGCCCTCGCTGCTGCTGCTGCTGCTCTTCCTGCTGCTCCCTTGGCTGGGCCAGACACCACCACTTCCATCCCCGCCTCCCTCTGCTACCCTCTAGTTGGCTGGCTGTTGATCTCCTCACCCCCCACCCCCGCCCTCACCTTCAACTGCTGCTGTTGCTCCACCTACAGCCCCAGAAGGGTGGGAGGGAGGCTGCTGGCCTGCTTCCCAGGGAAGAAGGGGAGTGAGAGGCCCTAGCTCTTGTTGCTGAGGACACCATCTGAGCGGGGTCCCCTCTGCCTGGACACCAGACCAACCACCACCTGGAGCTGCTGGGACTACTGTGGCTGTTGCTGGGGAGCTGTTGGAGCCCCAAGGAGAAGGAGGAGGAGGAGGTGACGAGGATCACCTGCTGCTGGAAGACCGCGTGAGGACCACTGTGGAGGGGGCTTTTCTGGACTGAGTCTTTTTCGAACTGTGCTCTTGTGGTGGGGGTTTGGACTGTGTCTGTTGTGACACCGGGTGTGTGGCTTTGATCCTGCCCCCGGTCCATCCGTGTTCCCCTTCGCCCCCACCACCATTGTTGCCCCCTCTACCACCCCCGCTGGCTGTTTTCCTTCTGCTTCAGACTCCTGCCTCTGGGACTGAGCTGCTTGCCTGGCTCACCACGCCTGCTTCCATCATTTGGGCCTGCAAAAGCATTGACTTTTGCACAAGTGCCTGTGGGCGCACCAGCTCCCCTCCCCCCCCCCACGGACTGATCCCCTTTCCTTTGCCACATTTGTCTGCCCTATCTGTTTCCTTCTGCTGCCCTGATAGTCCTGCCCCAGCCCTGTAGCTAGCCCCGTGGTCCGTCCATAACATTCCCAGCTCGCCCTTCCCCCCGCCACCCTGTGATCCCCCAGCCCTTATTGGTCCCTCGCCTCGTGCACCATGCCTCCTCCCATGCATTTGTGCCCTTCCCCCATTTGAGTCTGCCCTTGTTCTCTACACTCCCCTATGCCGTTGGCCCCCCATACCCTAGTGCAACTGGAGGAGCCGGAATCCCCTCTGAATCGATGACCTGACACCCTCCTGCCCCTAGGTCCTTGGTTGCTCCCCACGCCCCTTTAGCCTTCCCTTTTTGGTACCCTCCTCCCTTGCCTGCAGCCTAGTGGGGAGGGGTGGTCACCTCCTCTCCCTCCCCTCGCTGTTTGTCCCCCTCCCCATTCTCGTTATGGCGGGGGACGTGGCAGGGAAGACCCCTCGCGATGCTCCCACTGCCCCTCCTCCACCTGCCCCTGTGTCCATTCCCTAACCCTCTACCTCGACCGCTACTGCCAGTCCACCTGCCACCGCCCCCGCTGAGGCACCAGTGAGTACCGGGGAGACCTCTGCTGCTGCCACATCCCTTGCCCCTTCCGATTTGGGAGGAGCCCCCCCCAGCCGGTGGGAAAGGTCGAGGTGGGAAGAAGGGTAAGGGCCCCTCTAGAAAGGCCAGGCCCTCCATGACGGAGACTGCCCCAACTGCCGCGGCCCCACTACCGGCTGCGGCATCCCTCCCCGCTATTCCCTCCACCAGCTTTGCGGGTGCCCCTCCCCCAGCCCCCAGGGCGTACGCCCAGATGGTGGTGGCCCCCCTGCCTGCCACTGCTCCTCTGACCCCCCCTTTCCCTCCCATCTACAGAGGCTGGAGCCCCTTCTCCACCTTGACCAGGAAGCACGGTGTCCGTTGCCTCCTGGTGCCCGCCTCGCCTCACATGGAGACTTACGTGTGGGCGTTGGTGAGGGTGGTGGGGCCCCCGGCCATCGTGGCAGCCTCCAAAATGTACGGGAGGGTAGTCTTCTTCCTGGCATAGGAGGCCGCTGCCCAGGAGGCAGTAGAGACGGGCCTGGTGATGGGGGGCGTGTTCGTCCCCTTGGAGCTGTTGGAAGACCTGGGAGTTCACTTGATCCTGACCTCCGTCCCTCCCTTCCTGCCCAATGCTGCCCTGCTGTCTGCCCTTTCTGCCCTGGAGCGCCCCATCTCCGTCATCAGCCCTCTCCCGTTGGGCTGCAAGGACCCCGCCCTCCGTCACGTCCTCTTGTTCCGCCGGCAAGTGCAGCTCCAACTGCCGCCTGCAGCGCGTGGTGGAGAGGCGCTCGAGGGTTCCTTTCTGGTCCCTTACCAGGGAGCCCACTACCGGGTGTATTACTCGACGCGGGAGGCCCGGTGCTACCTCTGCCGGGTGATGGGGCACGTCGAGAGGGACTGCCCCTTGGCCCTGCACAGAGGAGCATCCGGGACTCCCGAAGCCCTGCAAGGCACTGGCCCTGTTACCGCCGATACCCCTGGCTGCCCGGCACCCGAAGCTGCCCCTCCTCTTTCTCGATCCACCGTGTGTAGGAGGGTGCGGCGGAGATGCCGCCAGGCATGGGAGAGGGCTTGCCCCAGGGGGGGAATCCTCCCTCATTCTTGCTGCCCCACCATTGCCTCCCCGACCCATTGCCCTTGCCCCCCGACCCGACCCGACCCCTGTTAGCCAACACCCGGATGATGCCATGGAGGGCTGGTCCTTAGTGCAGGGGAAGCGGGGCAAGTGGAGGGCTCGGGCCCCGTTACATCCTTTGGATTTGGAGACCCCCCCAGAAGAGCAAGAAGGGAGGGCACCGATGACGAGCCTTCCGCCTTGCCCCCTGATGACTCCTGTTCTGTGGTGCCGGCTGGGGACCCCGGGGCAGCACCGGAAGGTGACACCGCCCCTCCTCCAGGGTCCCTTCCCGTGGAAGCCCCCGAGGGAGCCCCTCTCGCCCCCTTACCATCCGAAGCCCCTATGAGCACCGAGGTGGGCGTTGCCTCGGGTGCTGGCGGGGAGGGCCCTGGGGTGGCGGACGGTGCTCTCCCTTCCATCTACAAGGAGATCGACGCTCTGGGTCTGACCCCGGTCATACAGGGGGAGGACGACCCTCTGCCAGCGGGCCTTGATCTGAGCGACCTCACCCTGGTCCCCGTATTCCCTTCCCCGGACTGCTGCTTCTGCTCCCGCTCCCGCCTCTGAGGGTCCCCTGGAATCTTCCATCAGCCCAGCTGCAGGTGGCACCTTGCTGACGGCTGCCGAGCCCATTGGGGTGACAGCCAGTGCCCCGCTGCCGGAACCCCATTCCCAGGGGGTGTCCGTCTTGGGTGTAGAGCACCTAACCTCCTTCCCAGGCAGGGACCCTATTGACTAACATCTATCTCTGGATGCCGGGGCTACCACCCAAACCATAGTGGCTGAGTCGTTGGGGGTCTCCTTCCCACTCCCCAGATCCCTGAGCCTAACCAGGAGGGGCCGCCTTCCAGTGGCCCGACTATTGAGGCTCAGGATTCTACTTCTGCTCCCCTCCCCAATTCTCTTCCTGATCCCAGCCCTACTCCTGTCCCCTGCCCTGTACCTGATGCCAACCCCATCCTTGTCCCTGCCACCTCCCGTAATGCCATTGCCGCCCCTGGGGTTACCCCCCCAGGGAGCGGCTTTAGACGTTTTTCCCTGTCCCAACCCATCAAGGGCTGCTGTTTTCCTTCCACCACCCCCTGTTGAACCAGGGAACGGGGCAGGTCACATGGCGTCAGACCATTGAATGCCACGTCAGGGGTCTGCCCCCTGCCTGCCCGCCTCTGTGGGCCACAGGGCTGTGACAGGGGCCCACTTGGAGGACGGTCGTAGATCAGTGACCCCGCCCCCCATGCACTGAGGGAGGAGCTGAAGGAGTTCCTTGAGGACATCCGTGGCTCCCGTAACAAAGTCCAACTTGTGCTTCAGCGGTGAGGGGATTTCCATCAGATCCTCCGGGCTGTGAGGGCCCTCATGGGGGAGGGTAAGAGCACTGGCGGGTCCGTCTCTTCCGAGACTCTTTACTCACCTACGGGGTAGGTCATGGATTGCTGTGCGGCCTGCCGGAGACCGTGGGCATGTCTGCCGGCGAGGATCCCCCCCAGCCCTCCTCATGGCGCCAATCATCTTTGCCACATTAAACACCCAGGGCTGTAGGATGGGTCTCCGCAGAAGCCAGGTGCTCTCCTTCCTCCGGGAGGGGGGGGTACTCTGTGGTTTTCCTGCAGGAGATCCATACGGATCTGGCTGCTGAAGCTAGCTGGTGGCTGGAGTGGGGGGACGGGGCCTACTTTAGCCACCTTTCGGTTTGCACAGCTGGAGTGGTGACCCTGTTCTCCCCCGACCTACGGCCCAAGGTGCTGGGGATCGCCGAGGCTGTGCCGGGCCGCCTGCTGCACCTCTGGGTCCGCATGGAAGGGCTTGTGGTTAATCTCGTCAATGTTTACGCCCTGACATCGGGCCCAGAGAGGTTGCGTTTTTATCAGCAAGCGCCGCCTTCCTCGGCTCCCTGGATCCTCGTGAGTGCCTGGTCCTGGGAGGGGACTTTAACAACCACCCTCGAGGAACGGGACCGCTCGGGGACCGAGCAGTGCCCGGCGCCGCGGACGTCCTCCGGGAGATGTCGAAACGCCACTCCCTGGTGGACGTCTGGCGCGACCACCACCCGGACGACGTCTCGACGTTCACCTTCGTCCGGGTGGAGGCCCATCGGTCGCGCCACTCCCGGCTGGACCGCATTTATCTACCTGTCACGTTTCCACCTTTTACGGGCCCACTCCTCCGGCGTTCGGCCGGCCCCCTTTTCGGATCACCATCTTGCCACCGTGACAGCCTCTCTCTGCGCGGAGAGGCGGGGCCGGCCTATTGGCACTTTAATAATAGTTTGCTGGAGGATGCGGGCTTCGTGGCGTCCTTCCGGGAGTTCTGGCTGGCCTGGCGAGGGCAGAGGCGCGCCTTTTCCTCGGCGCGGCGGTGGTGGGATCTGGGGAAGGTGCGCGCCCGGCTCTTCCTGCCGTGACTACACCCGGGGTGCCAGCCGACGGAGGGATGTGGCGATAGGGCAGTTGGAACGGGAGGTCTTGGAGCTGGAGAGGCGTCTGGCCACCAGCCCCGAGGATCCATCCCTCTGCGGAGCGTGCCGGGAGAAGTGGGAGAAGCTCCGGGCCCTTGAAGACCATTGGGCCTGGGATGCCTTTGTTCGATCCCGCATCTGCCTCCTTCGGGAGATGGATCGTGGCTCCTGCTTCTTCTACGCCCTAGAGAAAAGGAGGTTGGCCAAGAAATACGTCATCTGCCTCCTGGCGGAGGACGGCACCCCCCTCACGGATCCGGCGGAGATGTGCAAGAGGGTCAGGGCCTTCTATGCGACTCTTTTCTCCCTGGATCCGACATATCCTAACGTTTGCAGAGTGCTCTGGAACAGTCTCCCAATGGTCAGCACGGGCGACCAGGACCAGCTAGAGCTGCCTCTCACTCTGGCCGAGTTCTCGGAAGCCCTCTGTCGCATGCCCACCAATAAATCTCTGGGCATGGACAGGCTGATGGTGGAGTTCTACTGTGTGTTCTGGGATGTCCTCGGCCCAGACCTGGTAACCATCTGGGCCAAGTCTTTGCAGGGCAAGGTCCTCCCTCTCTCGTGCAGCTGAGCCATGTTCACCTTATTGCCGAAGATGGGGGACCTCCGCGACTTATGGAATTGGCGTCCCGTCTTGTTCCTCAGCACGGACTACAAAATCGTTGTGAAGGCCATCTCAATGCAGCTAGGATCCATGCTGGTGGATATGATCCACCCAGACCAGACCAGACCTACACTGTCTCGGGCCGCATGATCTTTGATAACCTGTATCTAGTCCGGGACCTTCTGGAATTAGGGTGTAGGGATGGTCTGTCGTTTGCCCTCTTGTCCCTGGATCAGGAGAAGGCATTCGACAGGGTGGACCACGGGTATCTCCTGAGCACTCTGCGAGCGTTCGGCTTCGGACCCCGGTTGGTGGGTTTTCTCCAGGTGCTGTACGCTTCTGCGGAGTGTCTGGTCAGGCTCAACTGGACCCTGACCGAGCCAGTCAGCTTCGGGCAAGGAGTGCGGCAGGGATGTCCCCTCTCAGGTCAGCTGTACGCTCTGGTGATCGAGCCTTTCCTCTGTCTCCTCCGTCGGAGGCTGACGGAGTTGGTGCTTCAGGAGCCGGAGCTGCGGCTGGTCCTGTCGGCGTATGCCAACAATGTGCTCCTCGTGGTCCAGGACCCGGGCGACTTGGTGCGGGTGGAGGCTTGTCAGACCATCTACTCGGTGGCCTCCTCTGCCTGGGTCATCTGGGTCAAGAGCTCTGGCCTGGTGGTCGGGGACGGGTGGCAGGCAAGCTCCCTCCCACCCACGCTTCAGGCCATCCAGTGGAGAGCGGGTCTGCTGCTCTATCTTGACTTTTACCTTTCTGCCACGCATCCATCTCTGCCGGAGAACTGGCACGGTTTAGAGGGCAGTGTGACAGAGCGGCTTCAGAAATGGATGGGACTACTCCGGTGCCTCTCCCTTCGAGGGAGGGCGCTGGTGCTCAATCAGCTAGTCCTGTCCATGCTCTGGTACCGTCTCAACACCCTGATCCTGGCCCCGGGTTTCCTGGCCAACCTCTGGACAACAATTCTGGAGTTCTTTTGGCCAGGGATGCACTGGGTCTCTGCAGGGGTCTTCCACCTGCCCCTGGAGGAGGGGGGGCAGGGCCTGAAAAGCCTATAAACTCAGGTTTATGTCTTCCGCCTCCAGGCCCTGCAGAGGCTCCTGTATGGTGCAGGTAGTCTGGCATGCAGCGTATTGGTGCACGCCTTTCTCCGCCACTTCCGAGGGCTCCGATACAACTGGTAGCTCTTTTACCTCCATCCGAGAGGTCTTCCGCGAGACCTCTCGGGGCTACAGTCTTGTACCAAGACCTCCTCTGGACCTGGAAACTCTTTTCAACGACCAGGTCTGTGGCAGCCACCATGGGGGGCTGATCTCCTCACGGAGCCTCTGCTACACAACCCCCAGCTTCGTGTGCAGGTGGTGGAGTCCCCCACGGTGTGCCAGAGGCTGGGCTTGGCGAGAGTCACCAGGGTCGGAGATCTCCTGGACTACAACTGGGGAGACTGGCTGGATCCCCTGACGCTTGCTCAGCGCATGGGGCTCCAGACCTTGTACTCCCCGGTGCGTACTTCAGAAGGTGAAGGCCACTTTACTGCCCATTGCTTAGCCCTACCTTGACCGGGTCCTGTGAGAAGGCATGCCCCGCCCACCCTCCACCCCAGGCCCCATGGACCTTTTTATTGGACGCCCACCCTGTGGACCCAATCGGCCCCCTCACCCTTTCACTGTGAGCCAGCTGCACGATCTGCAGCTGGTTCTGTTCCAGGCCACGCCACGGAAACATTTGTACACGCTCGTGCTCCACTCTCTCCCCACTACCTCACCCTCGCATCCCGCCCCGATACCAAATGGCGGGACCTCCTGCCGCCTCTCGAGGGTGAGAGGCCCCAGTGGGCCAGCTTGTACTCTGCCCTGGTCCCGAGGCCCGCCGAGGATGTAAGTTGGCGGCTCCTTCATGGGGCCATGAGCACGGTGGTGTACTTGGCACGGTTTACCCCTGTCCCCAACACCTGCCCTTTTGGTGGCATGAAAGAGACCCTGGCGCCAGATTGCAGCCCCTGTTCCGGCTCCTCTTGAATCTTATGTTGCATTTTTGGTTGCACTTTTCCCCTCACCTGTTTATCTACGCACTCCCCATCCATGGCCCCACGAAGTCGCGGGATCTCCTTGTCAACCTCCTCTTGGCCCTGGCCAAACTAGCCATCTACAATACCAGGGAGAGGAGGTTGGCCGACAGGATTTCCTGCGACTGTGGGTCCTATTTCTGCTCCTCCATCCATTCACGCATCCGGGCAGAGTTCTTCTGGGCAGTGTCCGCTGGCTCCCTTGATGCCTTCGAGAAGCAGTGGGCATTGTCAGGGGTTCTCTGCTCGGTGTCCCCATCAGGTTCCCTTCGTTTAGCCCTGTGACCTCACTCCTGATCCTGTTTTCTTCATTAGTTGTCCCATGGAATTAGTTGGTGTCACAGACCTGTGGATCCTCCCCTTAGGCTAGGGGGAGGTCCTTTAGAAGTGGGTGGGCTTTGCCCGCCCACCTCCTGGATACCAATAGGACCAGATTCCTGTACCCCACTGGTCTGGGTCTGTCATAACTGCTATAATTCTTCTCCTTCCCAGGGAATAGCTATACCTGTATAAAGTACCTTTATACTGTCAAAGTTAGACTCAGGACTCAGTTTGTCAGACAACTCTGTTTTATTAGCACAGAGCTCTGCTAATACACCCAGATAATGTGAGCACCATACAGGACACGAACTATCTTATTCATACAGATAAAAGTGGGGGGAGCACTTAGCAAGATAACAAAGGAAGCAGAATCTGATAAGTTTACCTGGGCTAGCCATGCATATTTTATTTCCTTACTAACTATTACCGATCTTCTGTTAATGTTTCGCCATTAAAAATTAAAGTCAAATGAATTTTTAGTGGCATTAAAATCAAAAACAAAACCAATTTATCTCACACCTAGAAAACAGGAGTTTTACAAACCAGATGTGTTGGTTTAGATTCTTAGAACTTTACATATTTTCACAGACAAATAGATACATATACATTTTCTTTTCCTTAACATTTCTTTACACTGCTTTGGTTTTACATAGCTGAATATATATTTGGATTATTTACAAGCACTCTTCTGGAAAAGGGCCCATTTTCCCTTTAGAATGGCTGCAAAGAAACCAAGAATTCTCTCTCTTTAACATGGTCCTTTTTAACAGTTTCCACAAAGTTTAACTGCTTAATTCTCCTCAGCCTCTGTAGAGTTAACTTTCACTCTCTTTTCTTAAATCACTTGTTTATGTCCCAAAATGACACCTTTATCACTTCAGATTTCATCATATTAAGTATTGTTCCAGGGGTTCATGCCTGCACTTACTGCTTTTTTCCAGTGAACCGTTTGTGAGTGCTATTGTGGTCACTTCACAATTTTGAAAGAAATGTTCAAGGAAAGGACCAGGAAGGGTGGGGGCTAGTTGAAGAGCCCACCCTCCTTGCTGAATTGGTAGTGGAACCCTAAAGAATCAGTTTTTGAGGCAGACAACAAAGGGGAACAGCGGTGGGGATACAGACAAGGGCTTGTTGTCCTTTTTACAATGAGATGGGAGATGAAAGTGGTGTGGATCAGAGGCGGCGGGGTTTGGAGAACAGCAGTAAAGGGAAAAAGCGCTCAGAACTGGTCGGGGTTGGTCTGGTGGTGGGAGAGGAGGCTTTTAATAAAGCTTTAACTTATTATTTGAATAATTGAGAGAGACGAGAACTCTTTTTTGATTTTGTCCACCTATGATTTGCCTGCTTGGCCACCACTGCATGAAACAGTTAACCTCTCCTTTAGCCAATTTAGTTTTAGGTTGGCCGAGTTTGTCCTTTAAGACGTCCCACTTGGTCTTTGTTCCAAGATTTTAACAGTGGCCACTGAGTTTGGGATCCCCCTGAGTTAGCCTAGACCATTTTTTCCAGAAATTTACTGGAGTCTAGACCCTTTTTACAGGAGTCTGGGACCCATCCTAAATACATAAAATAAGCCAGCGTTCGTTTAGGGACTGTCCCGACTTAGACGTCTGGTTACCCATACAGGAGGACTTCACACACCAGTCACACAAGAAGGAAATTCGGGTTTGTCAGAGCGATGCCCAGTGCAACACACAAAAGGAGCCCACAGGCTACTGCCTCAATCGCCCTTGCTTTCACACCAAGGGTTTTACCCAAAGTGCGGTGCGGCTGCGATTGTGCAGATTCCACTCACTCAGACCGCGGGGACAGGAACCCCTTGGTCGGCCTATCCCCAGACGGAGACGGCACCCAGACTCAAACACTCCACAAGAGGACGGATAGACACAGAGACAGGACAGTCCTCAGTCTGGACAAAACACAGAAATAATTACCTGACCAGATTCCTGATGTCAGATCCCGGGATCCCTACCAGAACAGAGTGGGAACCAACAGGTTCGATGGCGTAGACTTCACTGTGGTTGTGCGCCTTT
This sequence comes from Chelonoidis abingdonii, assembly GCF_003597395.2. Taxonomy (NCBI): domain Eukaryota; kingdom Metazoa; phylum Chordata; order Testudines; family Testudinidae; genus Chelonoidis; species Chelonoidis abingdonii. The sequence continues at coordinate 85,969,291 of NC_133770.1, forward strand.
CCGTTCTAGTGGAGGACCGCTCGGGCCAAATGCCAGGTGCCGGCTGCCACGGTCATCCTACAAAAATTGTCAGGAATCACACAGCCCCAGTGAAGACGGTTGCCATCTTGGTGGACCTCCAAATTGTCAAAGTTAGACTCAGGACTCACAGTTTGTCAGACCACTCTGTTTTATTAGCACACAGCGCTCTGCTAATACACCCAGATAATGTGAGCACCATACAAGACACAAACTATCTTATTTATACAGATAAAAGGGGGGGAGCACTTAGCAAGATAACAAAGGAAAGCAGAATCTGATAAGTTTTCCTGGGCTAGCCATGCATATCTTATTTCCTTACTAACTATTATTACCGATCTTCTGTTAATGTTTCACCATTAGCACCCTTGTTTATGCCTAATGTTTCTTTTCCTGGGACCTGTATTTCAACATTTCTTATTTCTGCTTAAAGGTACATACAACATTTCTTTAATCCATTCTTATTTTTACAATATAATTCATTCTACTTTCACAATACCAAGATAGGAGGATCTATACTGCTGGGGTTGTACTGATTTAAGTAGACTGAAAGACTGTTTAAAAGTGCAACTTTCTAGCGTGGACTAGCCCAAATGGTTCAGATGTTTTCTGAAAGAGAGGCTGTAGTGCAAGACCTGAGGGTTGCATAGTTTAGGCTCAGCTTGATCTTTATCAGTTGCTGTTTCACAGCTGACCCACAGACACTGGGCTGCTCACCCATTTGAATCTAGCCTCCCTGGCCTTGACTAGCCTTAGTGTTGCTGTGAAGTGCAGCTGCTGAGAAGCAGGGAGGGGAGAGAGAGGTGATATTTGAGAACACAACAAAACACTAATCTACAATGCTACTAATGCTTGGCATTTATAGAGTGCTTTCCTTTTGCTTTGCTGTAGTAACTGAGCAGCGAGCAGTCTATTGTTTCTCTAAGAATTGAATCAATAATACAGTAATCAATTACTTTCAGATCCTGTAAAGGAATTTGTTCTGGTTTCCAAGTATGTTTAATAATCCTGATGTTTTTGTTCTCAATGCACAATAATGAAGGAAGAGTGGTTGCTGAATAGTAGTAACAGGGCAGACTTGACTCAGAAGCACTGAAAATATTGTATCTTTTCTACCAGGCATCAGAAATCTTCAGGAATCTGCTTCTGAGTGATGAGTTATAGTTGGTATTGATATTGCATTAGTGCACACAGCCCCCCTCTCTGGGATCAGCACTGTACACATTCATAATAAAAAAGATGTCCCAGCCCCAAAGAACTTATAATTTAAGTATGTGACAAGGCACAGAAGGTGGAAGTAACTAATGAGAAGGAGGACGAGGTAACAGTGAAACTCATGATTGGTGTGGTAAGCAGCAGTCACAGTGTGCCCACTGTCTAAACACTGTCACATTTTTCACTACAAATATTGCAAATCCATTATTGCAATGTCTAGATTATTTTCATTGAAAGCAAACAAAGAAATTTGCTGAGGACTGAATCAGCCCCTATACTTTCCATATTTCAATGTAGTACCCTGTTTTGTAGCTTCTGCTGGCTAGTGGCCATATGTTTCTCAATGTAGGAGTTAGGCTGGTTGAGTGACTTTTTTTCTTTTTCACTACATTCCTACATCCAGAACTTGAGACCATTGCTAGATCTCCACTCTGAGTTACTGGGCCAGAATCTGATCTGTTACACCAACCGGACTCTGGATGGATTTTTTCCAGATTTTCCATGTTACTGAAATCACAGTTTGCTGTACTGCCAGTAAGTGCAGAGACTAACGCCCCGAGACCCTGAGCTTGCAGAGATGCATGAATGTGTGTAATTTTACACTCATGAGCAGTCCAGTCAAATTCAATGGGACTATTCACCTACATAAAATCACACATGCTAGTTTCTAGGATCAGGGCCAACGGGCCTGAACCTGCAATATCATGGGCACCTAAGTAACTTTATGCCATGCTATGGGACTGCTCCCCTATCCAGAGATGCCCAGGCCTGCACATCTGTGCAGGATCAGCTTCTTGTTTGCTTCTGTTAGTTTGAGTTTCAGTGCAAGTTGCCAGAGATGCAGTTTTGCTTAACCTCACCTATATCTTCTTTCCCTGTAATAACTTTGTTTAATCCAGATCCCAAAGAACCATAGCAAACATAAAAGATGGTTGTTTTTACTGTAGAAAAAAAAAGAATGGAGGCCTGATAAAGGAAATATATTTTTCTAACACACCGATTTGGAAATTCCTGTTTCTCATGCACGCACACACATCTCTAGTCGTTTGCTGAAGGTGGAGAGGTATTTGATCAAATATTTTCCTGGTTCTCCACTGCTATAATTTTACCCCTGAATCAATATGTGGTCTACTGATTTATTTAACTCTTATCAATGCCTTTTACAATTGTAAGAACATAAGTGTTTGCTTTAGGTGTTTGTGTTTTGAAAGAAATTTGTTGCTGCAAACTCTGAGGAGTTTTATGAAATTCAGAAATATATAATATAACTATATACATAGTGTAATACAGTGAAACTTATAACATATTATATCTAAATGCTTTATTCTGGTGCAGCAAGAGTTGGGCCACAGTCAAGATTGAAGCTGGCATTCTCCTGGAAGCATAATTTTTACTACCACACCTGAAAATAAATTGATCTTCCTAAAATTTTGTGTGTCACATGTCATTCCTGAGTAAAGCTTTTTTGGAAAGCTTGGTAGCAACCAGGAAAGAAGGTTTAAAGTTATGGCATATTGGAAATGTACTTGTCATTTACTTGTTTCAAATATTTCTCTTTTTTTTTTTTTTTTTTGCCTCATGAGATCTATGAGATGGCTTGGCCTATAAATTTATTCATCTGTATTCATTGTAGGGCCTCTGTTTCAATCATTGCTCTCCTAAAATGCTGCAGGGAGTTTTGCCAGCACAAGGGTGGCAAAATTGGGGCCTGTATTTGGGACGTCTCATTTGTGTACCTAGAGATACAGATTTAGTTGCTGAACTTCAGGTATCTTAATTTGAAATTTTGGATCTACATTTTATGTACATTTCATAGAATCATAGACATGTAGGGCTGGATGGGACCTCGGGAGGCCATATACAGTCCCCTGTGCTGAGGCAGAACCAAGTCAACCTAGACCATCCCTGACTGGTGTTTGTCTAACCTGTTCCTAAAAAACTCCCATTACATCTTGAATGAATAAAAAGTTATCACCAAGGGTCCAAGAGGAGTGGGTTCTGTAGACATCACTGGGAGCCATTGACTACAGTGGGCCTGGGATTAGATCCATGGTGAAGCATCTTGAATGAATAAAAATGTACATAGCAATGCAGATAATTTTTTTTCAAATGTAGGTGCCTGAAGTTAGGCACCTAAATTCCTCTCGCTAGGTCCATAAATAAATGGCTTCATTTGGGGCCTGATTCAGCACAGAATTTAAGCCCCTTCTTAAGACCCATTGAAGTCAATAGGAGTTAAGTACATGATTAAAGTTAAGCAGGTACTTAAAAGTTTTTGCTATATTGGAGCCGTTTAGCTTCCAATGGAGTCCAAATAATGGGCAGCCAGTTGGTACTTTGTGAAGTTAAATTATGCCACTATTAGGCTGAAAAAGGATTATTCCCATGCAGTCCTCTGATGGAAGAATACAGGTTGTTACCGTTGGCCTTGTGGAGTGATATCAGTGGGCAAGGGAGGTCAGTGTTGTTTTGTGTGGCTGCAGAGCTTCTTTCCCAACAAAAAGACAAGAAAATGAAAAGGAAAATCCTTCCCCATTCACATAGAGAAAATCATAGGTGTTTATTCTGTGACAGACTGAGCGTTCTCCAGATTTGGAGTCTGTCCCACTAGCTTGAGAAGGGTTTACCAGATATAACTAGCTTTACTCCAATAGATGAAATTGACAATGTGTTTGCATAAGCTTTTGGATTTTGATTACTTTTTATATTTAAATTGAAGGGAAAAAGGCTCTTTAGGAGCAAAACCTAGACACTTTGGAACCATTGCAGGCTTGGCAACCCTACATGAAACACCGACCTCCAGTTGCCCTTTGTGTTCAAGTTGACTCCTAAAATCAAAGGAGACTTTGCCTGCCATACGCATGGAATGTGTCAGAATACCATCTGATGCACTTCTGTCACAGCCCGTGTCATGGTATAATTCCCCACTCTGAACCTTAGTGTCCGAAAGATGGGGTACCAGCATGAATTCCTCTAAGCTTAATTACCAGCTTAGAACCTGTAGCGCTGCCACCAACCAGGAATTCCAGTGCC
>NC_133770.1:85974225-86014926 GCF_003597395.2 Chelonoidis abingdonii
GAGATTGGAGAGAAACCTGGTTGCACGTCTGGTCACACTCAGAACCCAGAGAGAACAACAACCAAAAACTAACAGCACACACAGAAACTTCCCTCCCTCAAGATTTGAAAGTATCCTGTCCCCTGATTGGTTCTCTGATCAGGTGACAGACAGGCTCACTGAACTTGTTAACCCTTTACAGTCAAAAGAGATATAAAGTACTTCTGTTCTATTAACTCCTATTATCTGTTTATGACAGCCTGTATTTAAAATATGCAAGTCAGAGTGTTTGTGAACCAACGTATATTCATCTGAGATATAATATTCATGAGAGCACTCAGATTGTATTATTTCTTTAGATTTATTATTATTATATTTTATTATGAAGTGCATCTTTACAGAAACAGAATCATACTTAAATGGAGAAGAAACAAAACAGAATCTCAGGTAAGATCCAGCTTGAAAACTATGAGCCAGATCCTAAGGTAATAGTAAATCGGTGTAGCTCCAGCAATTTCAATGGAGATGCACTGACGTACCTCAGCTGAGGATCTGGCCTTACAACAGAATGTCTGTCAGTGTATATGTCTCATTTTATTTCATGAGATAATATTTTAGGCAAGTGTAGCAGGTTCCCCTGGGAGGGGGGAGACACAGTTAAAGGGGCACCGGGGTCCAGAAGGGACACGGGAGCCAGCAGCGGACAGGTGGATCACCGGCCTGCAGAGGGCGCTCCAGGCTGGGACCAAGCTAATTCCCAGAAGTCACCACAGGAGGCACTGCAGGGGTGAGTCCACACCTCTACAGCAAGCATTTGATAATGAAAATGTTTTAAGCTAAATACGCATTTTACTATCCTATTGGTCCTATCTGTATTCGGGTCTCTTTAGTACAGCTGCACAAATCATTTACAGCAAACTATTGATATACCAAATTTAATAGCTTTTACTGTGCACAAATCATCTTCAGACAGAATTTGATTTTTATACATTTGTTCAGTTACTCAGCATGCACCCAACTTTAAGCATGGGAGTAGGCCTACAGAAGCCAATGAAAGACTATTCGAGCTTAAAGTTAGGCATGGGCTTAAGTACCTTGTTGAATCAGGGTCTCAGTGGATGACTTATGTAACTATATTTAAGTTTATGTATTGCTCACTCCTTGACAAGTTACAACTTCTCTGCCTAAGTTTCTCTGTAAAATTGGAGCAACATTTACCTCACAAGGGTGCTGGGAGGATTAGTTTACATTTCAAAAGTGTTTGAAACATGACAACTGTGTATAGGTACATAAGCTTAAATTATCAGCAGGGACTGGTGCTTTTGGGAGCCTCCATATTTAGGTGCTCAGCTCAAGACAACTTTTAAAGAGCCTGAGTTTCGGAAAGTTGTGAGTACCCCACCATAAATGTCAGGCCTCTTTAAGGTGACTCAAATCAGCACCCAAAAAAATGGAGGCACCCAAATCATTAGTCACTTCTGAAAACTATAGCATTATATTATACATAGGCGCTGACTTCCTGAGTTCCTGGGAGTGCTCAACCCCTGCCCACCCCAGGTGCCATCCCCACTCCACCCCTTCCCTCAAGCCCCTGTCTCACTTCTTCCCACCCTCTTTCCCTGCCTCTTCCTTCACGAAGCTGATCTCGGTGAGGGGGAAGCACTGGGGGCAAGGGGAGAAGAGCTGACTGGCAGGCCCACCAGTGGGCGGGAGGTGCTGGCGGGGAAGAAGAAGCACTGATCCACAGGCTGCTCAGCACCCACTATTTTTTTTTTCTGTTGGTGCTCCAGCCCCGAGCACCATGGAGTCAGCGCCTGTGGTAGGCCTAACTGTTTATACAGTAAAAGACAAAAACCTATAAGTAAATATGTGACAGAGCCTTTTGTTGTTTGCAAATTATATATAATATAATGCTAATTGTTTTTCTAGCATGTAGTTTTCTAACATGAAATGACTCTTTGTTGCCATACCCTGGGAGTTTTTCTTTTTCGTAATAATTTTTAACTACTCGGAGGCTAAAACTATGATGAAGCGTGAACTCTCAAATAAGGGAAATAAGTGCTGGTTGGTGACGTTGATTTCTCTGGTTTTGTTTTGTTTTATCCTTGCAGACAGAAGAATAACATGATTTCTAGCTCTGCCCAGTATACAATTTCAAGTTCTGGTGACTCACTGTGCAGTGATTTAATCAATAGGTATTAGATAAAACTACCATGAAACTACTTGCTCTGTATCATACAGTTAATCTAATTTATCTAAAGCCACACCTCTGTGTGTTTAACCTTTGGGGGCTGTGATCATACAAGGATACATGTTCAAACACAGCCATTTCAGTTGCACTTGTAAGCAGGTAGTTTTATGTAAAAGGGTGCACTAATGTCCAAATCCGCACCCCAGTGCCCAACCCAAGAAGCCATGCTGGCCATTGGACAGATGTGGAGGGGGAGGATGCAGGTGGCTCCACCACTGCTTTGCAGAGATTATTACAGCATGGTCCCTTACACAGTGAGCCAGTGGGGAGTAAGAGAGAGGGATGCTCTGCCCTTGTCCACCCATATTTTCCCCCCTTGGAAATCCTGCACACTGCTGCACAGGGCAGGGAGCTCACGTCCAACAGAGCTCCATGTGTGGTTCCCCAGATCCACGCTGACTCCCACCCTCCAGGTGCTCCCCTGGCTGCATGTGAGGATGTTGGATTTTCCTTCCACTGTTGAAGTTAATGGCAAAACTCTCATTAACTTCCAAGGCAGCCAGATCTGCCCCTGTGGAAAAAGTTGTGACTTTCAGGGTTAAAGTTCTTTGGCTGCGCTTTAAAGGCGGCTCTGGAGGTGTGGTGCTGTTTTCATGGATGCATCCACATTACTCATTGTCCATGCTTGTGTTGCCCTTGTTGATTGAAAAAAAGTCTGTGGCACTATTATTGTCATTGATTGCAGCTAAGTCACCAGTCAGATCTGTTGTGATTCATATGTTATTGGTATTTAGGGTTTTTAATGTGCAGTGTAAGTTGTATTAATTCTTTCACATCAACTCCCTCTTTCCAAACACCACCCATTGGCACTGTACATGCTGACATTTCAAAGCCAGCTACTGATAAAAAGGGGCTGGTTCCTTCTACGTGGTCAGAGGAATGTGGAAGGAGTGACAATAGGCTTTGCCAGTGCTTCAGGACACAAGACCAGAAAGGATCATGAGTCAGACAGCTGGTGAGTTTTAAAACTTTGTAAGCTGTAAGGCCAGTGTATGTGCAGGAGTTGCTTTTCGGCAAGCTCCTGCACTAAGAACCTGATCTGAAGTCCATTGTAGTAAATAGCACTCTTTCCGTTGACTTCAGCTCCAGAAGCTATTTGTAATGTATCTAGTTATTGTGTTTGTTGCTGGCAACACATCTTCATTACAGAGGGAAGGGAGCATAAGCTGATGAAATGCTGAGAAGAGTCTAACCTTGCTATAAAGAACCATAGAACTGGAAGGGACCTCGAGAGGTCATCTAGTCCAGTCCCCTGCGCTCAAGGCAGGACTAAGTTATATCTAGACCATCCCTGACAGGTGTTTGTCCAACCTACTCTTAAAAATCTCCAGTGATGGAGATTCCACAACCTCCCTAGACAATTTATTCCAGTGCTTAACCACCTGATAGTTTAGGAAAAACTTCTTATGTCCAACCTAAACCGCCCTTCCTGCAATTTAAGCCCATTGCTTCTTGTCCTATCCTCAGAGATTAAAAACAACGTTTTCCCCTCCTCCTTGTAACAACCTTTTATGTACTTGAAAACTGTTAGCATGTCCCCTCTCAGTCTTTTCTTCTCCAGACTAAACAAACCCAGTTTTTTCAATCTTCCCTCATAGGTCATGTTTTCTAGACCTTTAATCATTTTTGTTGCTCTTCTCTGGACTTTCTGCAATTTGTCCACCTCTTTCCTGAAATATGGTGCCCAGAACTGGACACAATACTCCAGCTGATGCCTAATCAGCGTGGAGTAGAGCGGAAGAATTACTTCTCATGTCTTGCTTACAACACTCCTGCTAATACAGAATGATGTTTGTTTGTTTTTTTGCAACAGCATTACACTGTTGACTCATATTAAGTCTATAATATACAAGTAAACTATTGTTGTATGTAAAGTAAATAAGTTTTTTAAAAATGTTTAAGAAGCTTCATTTAAAATTAAATTAAAATGCAGAGCCCTCTGGACCGGTGGCCAGGACCCAGGCAGCATGACTGCCACTGAAAAGGAGTTGCCTACCCCTGGGATAGAACCATGTCAAGGCTTTAATATGCAGACAATATTTCTATCTACTCTCTCTCTTTCCTCTTTACCGTTTTTCTCCATACGTGATATTAAAAAACTATTTTACTAGAACATTGCAAAGTTGAGCACTCAGAAGATAGCAAATGCCAAAATTAAGGATGCAAAAAAGATTTTCCAGAATAATTCAGCATGAAGCAGACACTTAGCATAGGAACTTTCAACCTGAATGGTTTAAAGTTGTGAAAATTATAAGCAATCATTAACAGAGTGTCAGAATGGGAAGTGCTGAAAAACCTTAACTGTAAGTTGTGTAACCAGCTCTGCTTACAACAATTATTATTAATTATTATGTAATTATTATGCCTATTATTAAAACATTTACCAGGCAAAAATACGCTGAGAGATAAATCTAGCTCTCAGATATGCTATGTATGCACAAACTGCGTCAATTCAGTTAATCAAAAATACCTAAAGAACATACATAAGGTAGGAACAGAGACTTAAAAGATTGTTATAATGATGAAGTTAAAAAATCTCTGGTAACTGCAAACTAATAATATCCCAATGAACTTCAGGAAATGTGATGTAAAACTATCTTATAAATAATTCACTATGTTCTATAAATAAGTTTTGATTGTGACTTCCATGTAATCCACCTTTGTGACCAAATTATCAAAATTAGTTATTTTGCTTGAAAAATAAGTAAAAAGGGAATTTTGATAGCAATTTTCTCATGTCAAATGTGTAAGTATACATACACACATAATGACACACAAGTAGCCACTTGCACATGCAATTAATCCTTTTGCACATGCAAATGAGTGTTTGTGCACCTGTTTGTTTGCTTATACATACTTTTCTGAGGGAGCTTAGTTGTAAGAATTCAGCCCTTGTAGCTGCATATCTTTGTTCATGTGAAAGGACTTTGCCCGTTTGAAATCTAGACAATTTAAAAAAATGAAATAAAAGTCATTTCAGCCATTAAACTTGCATTTGCACTTGAGACTCTGCTAGTTTTTCCTATTTTACAGTTATATTTTTCCTATATTTAAAAATGTTTTTCTTTCCCTTGTTGCTGTTTGAAAGAGACAAACTACAGGGGACTCTGCATAGCTAATTAAGGCTGTATCCTCACTGCAGAGTTAACTCAAGTTATCTACACCCAAGTTAACTCCTCTCAACTTAGCCTAGCTTGAGTGAGAACAGTCACATTGCGAAATCTCAGTTGCGCTGCACAGAGTGATTGTGTTAGCAACTGGTGAGTTGTGCTGACTCAAGCTGCAGCCTCTTCCCCCAGACAGGCCAGCCAACTCAAGTTGAAAGCACTACCATGCTCAAATTAAGGGATATTGTGTGTGGACATACTGGAATTAGACACCACATGAGTTATAATTCAATTTAACTTTGCCGTAAAGCTCTTACTTCGCAGAGGAAATAGTGAAACCAATTCTACACAGAGCTGCAAAAACACAAAGTAAACAAAATGGGAAAATAGGCACAAATATTTTTCTCTAATCCTCTGATATAGTCATTGTAGGTCTGACCTGTCACACTAAGGACCTGAGAGAGCATGCTGGGGTCCATTTAAGCTGTCAAATAATGTTTGGGAAACTATCAAATGTTTCCTCATGCAGCTGTTGGTCTGATCCAGATGAGTCAAGCCCTAACTGTGTTAGCATCTAATTTAGTACAACTAATACAACAGGTACTGGCTGGGCACTGGGTTTATTTTTAGATATCGTGACTGATTCTTGCTTACCTTAATGTCATGTCCTATGGTGCAGTTAATGTAGCTACATCTGTCCAGCCACCCTACAGAATCTTTTCTCTTTGAAATCCTCCCCTGGCCTTTGACTCTGTTCTTTTTCTGCTGCCATGAAACCCTTTTGAATTCCTGGATCTTCCACACATGCTTGTCACAGTTACAAGTTATGCCAAGTTACCTAAGCTTTATCCTGGCACTCCTTGGCTTGTGCTGTCACACCTTTGCAATCCAACAGCAGGAGTCCAGGGTATGAGTGCCCCAAGGAAAGTCATTTTAAATATGACTGTGTTAGCTTTGTTCAGCCATTACCAGACCTCTGCCATTTTTTTTTCTTTTTGCCTTGGGTAGCATAGTGGATTTGACTTGATAGCATAGCTCTGAGCCTCAGTTGTAGCTAAGAGGCACTCATGCTGCTCAGAGGATGGAGTACAATGGTGCTCCTTTACCACTCCTCCCCATTCCTGGGCCCTGGAATAAATTAAAAGTAGCCTGAAAGCTGCTCTAAGTTACACTGGCTGCCAAAGGCCCCAGACAGCTGTTATGAAAGCAGGAGACTGCTGGGGTGCAAGGATGGCCTATCAAACTCCCTGCACTCACCGCAGCATAGGAGGTGGTATAGGGGCCACTATGATGAAAGTGGCTTTCAGGCTGCTTTGGTCTGGGTGAGTGTCAAAAAGCTGTCTTAGTGGAGGGAAGAAGTGGAGCCCCTGTGTTGTTCAATAATAGAGAAATAACCATCAGAAGGATTTTTTTAGAATGTGGCTTCTGTATGGTTGATTGTTTTACTAGAGGTAAACAGGAATAACAGTACTAGGGTGAAATCCTGGCCCCATTGAAGTCAAGGACAAAACTCCCCTTGACTTTAGGGATATCATCCCTAAAGTTTAAATACTGCCCCCACTCTAGTCTGACAATACATTTAGCTGAGTACCGTTTCATCGCTCTAATGCTCCCTTTGGTTCTTGGTTGGTCAGGGTGTTCCTGGGTGAAATGTTTTTCAATTGGTCGTGAGCACAGATTCCCACATGAGATTTACTAGTGGTAATAGTTTACAAGGGCCAAGTCCTGCATGGTGCTGTGTGCCTTCTGCAGTGTCCTGTGGGATGCTATTTCCCATTGCTCTGAGCTCCAAGGAGACTTTGCACCTGGCAGGACTGGACCCTAAAACTCTAAATCTTAGCAGTCCAAATATGGCTTCAAAGAGACACCTGCTCTTACTATTAATTATTAGTTGGTAAGCACAAATGACATGCTCAGGTCTGTACAAGATACAGACACAGAGACAATCCTTGCTCTTAGGAGAATACCCTTAGAAGTAAAACCCAAAGAGAATAGATCCCTGAAGCTGCGCTGTGCAGACCTTTTAGTACTTTCTGAACAGGCCTGGACATGAGTACTTTCCTCATATATAAACTGAAGTGATTACAGTATCCTCCACCTGCAATAAAACCATACTGACGGTCCACTGAGGAGATCCCTTCCAAAGAGCTTCAGAAATCTATTTTAAAGGGCTTATAATGAGGCGTCTATGCCTAAAATTTAATCAGTCTTATTTTGTTTTGTGATATTTCACTATAGTACTTATTGGAGAGCAACAGGAAGAACAAACTTCCCCAGGAGTCTCAAAGATTAGCTTGATGCTGGTATGATTTATTTTAACACAGACAATGACGATGATGGGTATTGCCATAGCACATACAGGTGCTGCTCAAAGAGCAAAACCCCATTGTACTAGGTGCTGTGTAGACATGCAGTGAAAAGATAATCTACACCCCAAAGAATTCATAGTCTAGGTTATGAGCTGGCACAACAGATGAATGAGACAAATTGATGTGGGGTAAGGGAGTGAATGAGGTATCAATGACGCATTAGGAACACAGGAACTGCCAGACTGGATAAGATTCAAGATCCATCTAGTCCATAGTATCTGAGAGTGTCCAATACCAGCTGGTGCAGAGGAAGGTATAAGAACCCCACAGTAGGTAGGTATGGAGTAAGCTGCTCCCCCACAGGTCTCCCACTGCTGTCTAATAGCTAGAGATTGACTGAAGCCCTGAAGCATGAGGTTTAATATCCTGTCCAAAATTTGTTGTCAGGATGCAGTTGTCACGCAATAAGCAGGAGATGCAGCTCAACACCTGCCTAGCTCGTGTCAGCTGGTAGCACAGAAGACTAAACTCCAGAGCAGTAAGGTTGAGTTTCCAAACCATGGCAACATCCCCATAAGTGACAAGGATGTAATCCAAGCTTTTGCTGACCAAGAAAATGGTTACACAAGGCACATTGTATAGCGCTGACAGTGCTCACATCCCCTGAGAAGTAGGGTATGCATGAGCAGCCATGGCAAAAGTTGGCAATCCCCTTGCTCTGCTCAGTTCTGTTTTCAGTTAGCTCACAAAAAATCCTGAACAACTAATTGTTTATTGTATTTAGAAGAGGCAGGAGGGAAGCACATTGCAGAACCCCAGTATTCAAATATTTTGGAGAGGAATGCAGATAAGCTACTCTCTTCTATATAGATACTTATATCATGCTCATCACCACTATATCTGAGCACGCTCTAGTAGCACATTAAACAATGCAGCTAACATCTGTCTCATGTTTGTTTTATCACCCTCACCCCAGGAGGGGAAGTGTGTACCAGGGCGTGTTTTTGTTTATTTGTGTAACCCTTCTGCCCATCTGAGTTGGCAGCAGCAAGGGCTGGGTTCAATATCTAGAGGTTCCATTTCAATAACACAATGCAAAACTGGCTTGAGCCCCCACCCAGTGACCTGGAACAATTACATACCACCCCCCAGGTGCCTCTAAGAGGCAATAATTCCCCTCTCACAAGCACAGAGTCTGAGTATAGCAAAATCCTTTCAACAAAGGAGGGAAACAATGCTGCATTATGTTGGGGAAACACCACAAACAGGATTCATAACACAAACCATAAGCAAAAGACTCACCCGCAAGTAAGTTTGGAAGTATCCTTTTCCCCTCAGAGTCTTAACTCCAGCAACCCAAAAAAATCACCCTAAGTCCCAAAACTCCAACACCACAAAAGTCTCTTGGGTCCAGTAACCCCAAAATCACCCAAAAGTCCAACAACTCAAAAGTATCTGTCCCTGGTCAGTGCAGCCCCAGAGTTCAAAAGTTTATCTGCAGAGTTTTACCTCTCAGCCAAGGGATGGCGGAAGGTGGGCACACAGCAGTGTTAAGGGGCACCTTACGTAGTCCGAGGCCGACTGCCCGCATCTCCATGGGGTTCTGCTGCAGCCTTCATCATGAGCCACTCCACCAACCGCTCTGCTCCACCAGCCATCCCATGAGCTGTTCCAGTTTCTCCACAAACTGCTCCTTTCCACCAGCCGCTCCACTCCACCAGCTGTCCTGCAAGCCGCTCCAGTCATCCCACAAACTGCTTTGCCTGCTGCTCAGCAACATATCTTTAGGCACCCCACAGCACTCAATGATTTCAGCTTTCAGTGATTTTAGCCCTTTAATGATTTCAGCTTGTGGTAAGGGAGCTTCAGTGCTGGTACACCATTGGCCTAAAGTGAATTCAGCTCCGCAACACGTAACTAGACTTTTAATGGAATTAAAGTTAGCTCTGATATTCTACAGTAGAATAAAAGGAACAGGAGCAGCAACTGGTATTTCAGGCCCTCAAACAAGGCCCATACCCTCAAGTACAAATACCTATCTCTATCCTCTCTCAATACACTGGATTTTGGAACCCATGTCCCTTGTCTAGCAATTGCTACTTAGTTGATGGTGAGTCCCTCTGTCATAAAACACTTACATTGTCTTTGATTCACATAATCAAGGTAACAACACTTTATTCTTCCTGCCCCAATAACAGAAACTGGGAATCCCACAGCAGCCAAAGTGACCATTTGGGCTCATGCTAGGCAGAGTGGGTGTGCCTATGCAAACAAGATCAGCCCCTGAAGTTCTTTTCCACAACTCGCCACAATTCACCACCAGATGTCAGAGTAGGGCTCATCCTGACCCTGCTTACATCTGTTTATTAATAGCTACACACATACATGTTGTTCTATGTGTAAATGAAAGAAGGTAAAGTCAAAGAAATGTGTCTTGCACTCAAAGTGCATGGTGGTGAGGTTTGTGATGGTCTTTAGTTCATATAAAAACAACAAGGAGTCTGGTGGCACCTTAAAGACTAACAGATTTATCTGGGCATAAGCTTTTGTGGATTAAAAAAAAAGCTCACTTCTTCAGATACTCCATGCATTTGAAGAAGTGAGGGGTTTTTTTACCCATGAAAGCTCATGCCCAAATAAATCTGTTAGTCTTTAAGGTGCCACCAGACTCCTTGTTGTTTTTATGGATAAAGACTAACACAGCTACCTCCTGATACTTTAGTTCCTATAGGAGTTCATTACACAGTCCTGGGCCAGCCCTTGAGAAAGTTCTGCCCCACACCCAGATGAACTTTACCCTCATTGTAGAGTTGCATTACGCCAGAGGAGCAACTGGCACAAACAACACAATTGCCAGCTAAACTGAACACATTTGGCATCAGACTAGAATCTAGCTATCTATTGTTCCAACCATCCTGTACCTCTCACTACAGGGTATGAACACTTAGCTCCTACAGGTGCAAAAATGAAGACCTCTACAAGCAGAGCTGAAGGAGCAGCACAAGCTTAATTTGTGTGGTAGAGGCTTGTGTTTTTGGAAATGAAGATTCTGGGTTCTACTCCTGATGCTGCATGTTGGCTGTTTAGATGATGGTTAGGTCATTCCTGTGCTGCAGTCCCTTGATCCTGGCTGCTCTGAAGAATGCCCTTGAGATAAGGGAAGCCCCCCATGTTGCATAGCATCAGCACAGACTGTTCAATGCCAGCTATGATAGCAGGTCCCCACACAGGGGACATGTTGGGGGCTATTCCTGAGGGAATGGAGACATGAGTGGAGTGCTTCTGTGCTCTGGCAGTTCCCACCTGCCTCAATGACCCCTTGGGGCCTTTGGCAGCCAGGCCCAAGGGAGAGCAGCTCTATATTGGCACCCAGATTGAGTAAGGAAAAAGTGGCATAAAGTCACCTTTGCCTCCTGTTTTGGGCCTTGTGCCTAGTGCTAGTTGGGTGTAGAGATGAATGGGGCCCTTTGTGTCTATGGCTTGGTTATACTTTGCTGCCAGTGACATCTGAACTTAAGAAAACTGAAGGAATTTTAAGAATCTAATTCATCTGTATTTTGTACATTTTGTTCAGTTTGGGCACTAGGTAATCAGAGCCTGTTCTGTTTCACTGTTATTTCTAGTCACTTTCACCCTCTGGTTCTTCAGCCCTTGCACGATGTTATTGACTAGTTAACACTGAGGTGGGGGGAGGTTGGGGGCAGGATGATTGTTTGGGATCCTAATGTGAGTTGGTCCTAAAACGCTTTAAAGGCTGTTTGCACTTAGTCATCAAACACACATAGATGGGCTTGGGAGTTGGGTCTCACACACTAAGAATAGAAGCTACATTCAGTTGTTTTCATTATTTAACAATATAAATATAAAAATATAATATAAATATAAAAATATAATATAAAAGCAACTGGAATTCCTCCCCCCCCCCCCCCCCGAGTGTTTTAACATCAAACCATTTCTCTTTCTCCCTCCTTGCTCCCTGTTTCCAGCCAGCAGCCTGAAGACCCTCGGAGTTGATTTGCTCCAAAAGCAAAATGCCCGTCTTCACCACACTGAGGAGTATCATGAGAACAACAGTCTGATTGTGAGACGAGGGCAGGTGTTTCAGTTAAAGCTGACCTTTGACCGGGAGCTGAAAGACAATGACAAAGTGGTGGTGCAGCTCAGTGTTGGTAAGAACACAACTCTTTAGCTCTCAGCGGCATGTCTAGCAATGCAGGAGTTGCCATACTGGGGTACACTAGCCCAATCAGACTTGTATGGTATCCAGTCTCAACACTAGCCAATGCTGCTGCAGAAAAGGGTGAAGGACTGGATGCACCATAATGCACCTGGCCAATTTTATACTACACCATCGCAGTGGAGACTTAATTTCTTCCAGACCTTGGCTGGTAGCTAGATTATAGATCAAAGCATGAGGACAGGAAATAGAACCTTGTAGTCCTGACTACCATACATCTGGTCTAACCATTAGACCTTGTCATCTTATCACATGCTGAGTCACACCTCCTCTGTATTTTGTATTGATCTATTTCCAGGTGAGAAACCCATGAAATCCAACAAGACCCTTTTGTCGATGGACCTGAGGTCTGGGCAGGACTCCCAGTGGTGGTGTGCCAACATCTCTAACACCAGTGAGAAGGAGGTAGACAGATTGCTTGTACACATAATTCATTCAAATGGAAGGACCACTCGGTGCTGCAATGGCAGAGTGGGTGCTCTGGGTATGCCAGGGTCTGAGGGTGCTGTAGAAGCAGGGACTACACTCAGCTTTGGGGAGAGAGAGAACACTTGTGTCACTCCCCAAGGCCCCCTTTGAGGCAGATGGATTCAAGGTAGAACAGTGTCAGCAGGCTTCAAGGAACGCTGAGCCCAGCCCTTTTCTGTGCGTAGGAAAGAGTCACTGCAATATGAGAAGGGGAGTTAACTGGGAGACATGGAAGAGTATTCAGAGCTCTGAGACTGGCTTCTGCTGCCTGCTCACTAGCTTTATAGGAGAAACTTTCCCATTTAATTCATCGCTCTATCACTGTATTTCTGACAGCTGCTTCGTCCCCATCTCCTCCATTTCTCCCTTCAGCATGTACCACAGGCTTGACTAGATTCATTGCTGAAAGATCAGAAAGTGTTACTTGTACCACACATTGAACAGGGGGTCAATGTGATGGATAATCGCCTGCCTTGTGCTTTGCTTAGTGCCTGGTAGCTGTGACCAGTCCGGCAGATGCAGCTGTTGGAAAATACTTTCTGAGTGTGAAAACTGCACGTCACATTTATAACCCTGGAAACAAAGTTGTCTACGTGTTGTTCAACCCTTGGTGTGAAGGTAATAGAAATGGCCTCTTGACGTGGTTACAATGACTGCTATAGGAGATGATGTGTTCTTTAGACTTTCCCTCTTTATTCTCAAATTCTTGCGCCTCTTCTCTTTAAAACACTGATGCCTAATTCTGCAAGCCATGGAACGTCAGCCAACAATATTTAGCACTGATACCGGGCCTGACTGTGAATCCCTTACTCTCATTGGTGCTCCATTATTCACACTAATGGTCCCATTTAAGCCAGTAGCAAGGTTTCTCTGAGTAGTGGCTCATCAATGGGAAAAAGGGGTTCATCATCCAGTTCATTGTGAACAAGTAAGTGTTAAAAATAAAGATGTTTTCTACCATTTCATAGAGAACATGTTTTTTCCAGGGAAGGAAGAAAATTCAGGACTTAAATCTGAATGCTGTTTAATCATTATTTTGGAACCAGTGCTACCAACTCTAAACTTCACTAGCTTTATGTTTCAAGAACAGAAAAGATTTGTTCAGCCTTTGAAAAGTTTTCTATGAAGTGCATGAAAATCAAGTGACATGTTCATGTGTTTTCTTCAGCTGACACGGTTTTCATGCCTAACGATACTGAAAGATTGGAGTACGTTCTCAGTGACACAGGCTCCATCTATGTTGGATCAGTACAAAATATAGTTGGAAGACCCTGGAATTTTGGACAGGTAAAAGACAGTAATAATTTGGGCATGATCACATGTGCGCTCTGTCTCTCTCAACATAAGCAGGTGCTATTCCAACAAATGTGACCTTTCATTGAGACCCCAGTTCAAGGAGCTACGTAAGCACACACATATCTCAGAGGTCATGAGTACTCTTATTCATTTCAATGGGAATACTCACATGCTTAAAGTAAAGCACATCATTAACGCATTCTTGGTAGACGGGAGGTGGCTGTGGAGCCAACTTCCAGAGAACCTCAGGCAAATCCAGAGTCTAACCATCTTTAGGAAACTTTATGAAACCTTATTCTTCAAAAAGGCCTCTCAATCCCCCATACCAAGCCACAGTCCCCCAAGACATGGTTTTAAAAGGTAAATTAATGAAATCTAAAAGATAGAAAGCAAAAACCCTAGTCCAAGCAGAAGTTTTTACTTCGAAAAGAAAGACATGCCAGAGGCTCCATGAAGTCCACTAGGGACTTTGCTACTGCTGTTGATTTAACATGGTAGGCACTCAGATATTACTGTGATTGGAGACAGTGTAAAACCCTGAACGATAGGTTTGATTTAAAAAGTGGTTGTTATTAGTATGATAATGATATTCAGAAAGTATTAAGAAATAAAAGACCCAATTCTCCACTCTGTTACATCAATGCAAGAAAGGGGATAACTGGGCCCAAATGATCTAAAGACCTCATCATGTAATTTACACATATACTGGTTGACCAGTGACTGAATGGGCATGGTGGGTAAACTACCCTGTAACTCATAAAGGTCACCCTCCAAGACAGCTGTGAGATACCATTAGCAGAGAAGTGGAGGAAATCTGTATGTGTGCTATAGATAAATAGAGAGCTTTGGCCTAGTGCTCTCTGGCATATTTCTTGAATTCTCTGTTCACACAAGTAATAAACAAATAAACAAAACAAAAAAAGAGGTATGTTTACACTGCAATAAAAGACGGACGGTATGGCTGTGACTGGCTCGGATCGGCTAACTCAGGCTTGCAGGGCTTTGGCTGCAGCGGCTATAAAATTGTAGTGTAAATGTTTACGTTCAGGTTGGAGCCAAGGTTCTGAGACCCTGCGGGGGAAAAAGGTCTCAGAGGACGGAAGAAGAGCTCTGTGTATGCATGTCTTTCTCATTTACAGAAGTTGGTCCAATAAAAGATATTGCCTCCCCCACCTTGTCTCGCTACAATTAGGTGGCAATATATAGATTTATTCATTCTACCTTTTACTGTCACAAGCTTTTGTTAGTCACATGAGTAGTTCCACTGACTTCGGTGAGACTATTAATGTAACTAAAGACTACTCACAAGAGTAAGGATGGCTGGATAAGGTCCTATATATTAATGCATGGAGACTGGTCTATGCTTGCCCCCACAGATGAGGTTCTTCCATTTCAGGCCTAAGACAGAGACAGTTCTGGGGCCCTGTTCTGTAGATAACCAGTGAACTTCAGTCTCCGTGGAAGTCAATGCAGTAACTTTCATTGACACTAAATTCATTTGCCATTATAAGGTTTGGAGGTTAATCTGAGTCATATTGATTAGTTGCTGTAAGAAAACTCAAATAGACTTGTTAGTATCAGGCAGTTTGCATTTGGAGCAGCAAGTAAACAGACCTTTGTTTTTTCTCTCCAAAACAGTTTGAGGAAGATGTCTTGGACTCCTGTATGTATCTCCTGGACAAAAGCAAACTCAAGCAAAAAGTTAGAAAAGATCCTGTGATTGTGTCCAGAGCCATGTCTGCTTTGGTGAGTCTCTCTGAGAAGTGACTTGTCATTGACTCATTTCTTTATATTTTGCTGCTACAAATCAGTTTGTCCCAACTCCTCTTCCTCCTGTTTGTCTGTCTCAATCTCTTCTGTGCCCCTGGCATTTAGAAAACCATTATAGGCCTAATTTGAAATGGATTTTGCTTATAACTCACATGGAGGAGGGTCTGAAGAAACTGGCAGAGGGAAAAGGCAGCTGCAATATAGCATCCCCACATTATCTAGACAGTCCTTTCTGATGCATGGCTGCTATGCTGCGGTTGTACTCTCTGCAGGGCAAGAATCAGGAGAACACCTGTTGTACATGTTATATTTCCCTTTCAGTGCACTAGAAAAACTTATGATGCAAAATGCATGCTGAGTTATTGCTCCTCTGAGCGGCAGTTACACCTCTACTCTGGATGTCTGAGCCTTACAGGATGAACATGGGTAGCTGGCTGAGGGAAGCCGGCTAATGATAGCAAGACAACCTTGCTAACTGCCATAGTTACAGTGGGTGCCCTGTGCCCAGATGAAGTGCAGGCACAGAAAGGATCTCTGTGACAGATCTGAGTTCCGCTAGGTCTCTTGCCTGACTTTGTTTTCTCTGTTCTCTGTGTCTTAGGTTAATTCCAATGATGAATCAGGAGTCCTTTTTGGGAACTGGTCAGGAACCTATACTGGTGGAACCTCCCCTGTGGCCTGGACAGGAAGTGCCCCAATTTTGCAGAAATACTACAAAACAAAAAAACCCATCCGCTTTGGTCAGTGCTGGGTTTTCTCTGGAGTTCTTACTACAGGTAAAATACAGCACCATCCATCTTTCCCGATACACCAAACACTGGGGAGAGATTCCTCTACACAGTGCAGCTGGTGGCGGGGAACTTTCCAAAGAGCTTTTCCTAGTGAGGTTTCGTTCATCTATATTTCAGTCATGCGCTGCCTGGGGATTCCAGCCAGAAGTGTGACTAACTTCGCCTCGGCTCATGATACTGAGGAAAATCTGAAAGTTGACATCTACATGAATGAAAAGGGCGAAAAACTGGATGACATGACATCAGACTCTGTCTGGTAACTCTAAAGAATGCTAGATAATTCCTGTACTCCTGAAGCTTTCCTGTAGAACTTTATCTGTATTTCTAAGCACCAGGAGGTTTTTCTTTTAGAACTTCTCTATTATTTTGAGTTTGCAGCTGAACAATAAGAGGAAGCTTGAATATTTTGTATAGGCAGTTCCCTGTTAAACCTGCATCTGAGAGGAATAGACAGTTTGTGCTCTAGCCGGGTTTGTGTTATAGCCTTAGCAGCCCCTGTAGTTAAGGATTCCCAAGCTGTTCCATTCTAAGCTCTTGTTTTGACCTGCTCGTATCTTTCTGTTCTATCCAGCTGAAATTTTGCATGCTTGGTCTCTTTTTGAAGTTGAATTTTCCTGTAAACCACATGGAAAAGTGTTTCAGCCATCTTTGTGGGTGAAGAAAATGAAAAAAATGCCATTTTTTTTTCATTATGAAAAAAAAACCCTTACGTATTACTTAGTTCTAGTGTCCACATGGTTGGTGCTTGACATATGTCATGGAAACAACCCTTGGACCAGACCAAGTGACCTGATGCAATTTGGGGTTAACTTGGCCACATTATGAGCCTTTGAAAATCATACTTGGCCCATGAGCAGTAAGGGCCTAATCCAGTGCTCTTTTAAATCAATGGAAGACTTTCATGGCCTACAGTGGACAATGGATCAGGTTGTATATTTTAAAAAATAACATTAAAGGTCTTTTTCACAACGATCACATAATGGTCTGAGCAAAGGTGGATGGCGCTGTGTGTGCATCAAAAGCCTAGCTGATTTATAGTGAATGAGGCAGGTCACGTTTAGGAGCCCCGCCTCATTCTGGGCCCAATCCAAAGCCTATTGACATCAGTCATAAGATTTCTATTAACCAAAGCCAGCAGGCTTTGGACGAGGGTCTCACCTGCACAGGTGCATGTCCTTGTTCCCTCTCCCCAAATAAAGGGCCAGACTGTGGCCTCCTGGTTCAGGCTGAGTAGCACATGACTCCCCAACTAGTCTCATTGCTACCAGTGGTAAAGCTGGGGTGTAAACTACCAGTCAGTGTGAGTAAGGAGAACACAATCTGATCCAATCAGACAGTTAAAGACAGAAAGAGGTAAGACTGCTGCAGTGGTTTACAGTTCTCTTCTCACCACGTGCAAAGGACATAATGCATGGAAAATACAGATTTTTCCCCTCCATTCTTTAAAAAAGTATATCTGCCATAAAAATGAGTCAGAGTACAAAACTGAGCCCACTTCTTCCTCTAGGGGTTCAATATGGTCACTCAGCTCTTTGGGTCCTGAACATGCATGTTAAATTGCAGGGTGCAAATAATGTTGTTTTTAACTTTGCAACCTAACTGCATGTAGGAATTTTCACGTGTGGAATGATGTGTGGATGAAAAGGCCAGACTTGCCCCAGGGTTTTGATGGTTGGCAGGCACTTGATGCCACCCCACAGGAGATAAGTCAAGGTAGGATTTACAAACAAAGAGACTCTATTGTGATTTGGGGGGGGGGAGGTATTTTACAAGGAAAATTTTTCAGCAAAGCACTTGAACACTTTAAGCACTTGACTAGTCCAATTCATGTCAAACCTGAGTGAAGTGAGTTGCCCAAGTTCACACAGGGGTAGAGCTGAGAATAGAAGTTAGATCTCCTGGTTCCCAGCCCTATGCTCTGACCTCTTAAATGAGAGTCCTTTGGCCTCACTGCTGGTGCCATGGATGTAAATGTTATGGCATTTTTGCAATCAGAAAATCAAACATTTGATGGCACTAGGAAATGAAAATGGTTTAAGGCGTTGGAGCACGGGCTCTTGATCTGCGTTCTGTTCTCATCTCTACCCTGATTTACTGGGTGACCTTGGGCAAGTCATTTTGCCTCTCTGGGCCTCAGTTTACCCATTACTGAACAGGAGATGATAGTTACCTGCCTAAAAGAGTGTTGTGAAGACTAATTGATGGTTAATGTTAGCAAAGCGTTTTGATATCCTCAGATTACAAGCACTACAGAAAGGCAAAGCACTCTTTTTATTTTACAGTAAATTCTGCTGACACACTTTTTTCAGCCTGTACCTTCCAACATCCATCAGCATACATCTCTAGATCCTACAGATAAAGCACGTTTCAAAGGGTTGGCCTGTGCATTAGTCCTTGTTACAGATGATATTTAATATGCTGTCCTTTGCCATTTCGGCTTTTGAAACAGAGTAGTCAGCAACTGTGTAACTGTAGCAGGAATCAGAAGAGCTGAAATAAAGAAGGCCTAGAATTATCATTGCAAACTGAAATATGCTGAACTCTAGCACAAGCAGATAGATACAAAGGGCCTGATCCTGCAGTGCTGTGTGGTGCTGAGCACTGTCAACTCTCGTTATAGTCAATGGGAATTGAGGGTGCTCAGCACCTCGCAGGAAGTGCTCAGGAAGTGCCATGATTTTGGGCTTTGGAAATCTTTTGCTGCTTTGTAAAACCTGCTTAGAAATTGCATGTCTGCAGCTGGTTTCATAGGGGAGATTGTGGTAGGATTCCTAGCAGCATACAAGTGATACAAGTCACATTTCATCGTGTAAAAAATCTGCTACTTAAAGGATCATAAGAGTTTTGAGCTCAGAACTAGTATGGAGGAATATTTATTGCCAGGTTCAGTCACCATGAGGGTGGGCCACTGCTGTGGGAGGTCAGGGATATTATGTGTATGTGGTGACTGAGGAAAATGAAGCCTCACTTAATACATGTGAAAAGGAAGTAACATTCAACATACTCTTTAGGTGTTTACCAGTGCGGCCCTTGTCCACTAAAAGCCATCAGAAGTGGAGAAGTCTATTTGTTGTACGACTCCAAGTTTGTGTTTGCTGAAGTGAATGCCGACAGGGTCTTCTGGCAAGTGAAGAACGTGAATGGCAAACAGAAACTTGTCAAACTGCGTGAGGAGATCAAGACCATTGGGAAGAACATCAGCACCAAAGCTGTTGGGAAGAACACAAGGGAAGACATTACAGCACAATACAAATTCCCAGAAGGTGACTAGTAGTCGATATCTTTCCAGCATCCTGTAGAAGATAAGATGAGACGGTTGGTCATGTGATTTTCTGCAGACACCAGAGTAGTCACATGCTTTATCAGTGTGGAAATCCAATCGGCTGCTTTAGTAATATACATTTAAAGTGTACTACTCAGCAAAATACATTCAGAAACAGCGAGGGAATCAGGAAAATTGGTGTATGAGTATTTTTGTGTCTGCAGTGACACCTGCTGGCTGTTTCCTAGTAAGAGGTTGTAACAAGCATGCTAGTAACATGCTAGGCCCAATAGATTCAGCAGTTCTGCTTGATCCGAAATTGCCCCATTTCTTATCATCTTCTATCAACAAATTATATCATATTTCAAGAAACAGCTCCTCCCCGCCCCTTACTACATACCCAAAACTTGCTGTGTTCAGCAATGTGACTATTAAAACATCTCATTTGAGGAGCAGCCAAGTTGGGAAATCAGAGGGACATTGCAGAAAGGCATTTAAGTTAGACTCTGCATTTGATCCTTCTTCTCACCAGTTTTCCAATATAGATATTTTAGATAAATTTACTTCTCCTCAGCTCTTGCAGTCTTAGGTTTTGTTCTAGCCTATTCCTGAACAGAAGTCCGGGTTATCTGAACCTGCTTCATGCTCCATTCTGTATGTACAAAGTTCTATGGAACACTTTTAGTGTGGTTTTTGGCCACCACATATATTGATATTGACTCCCAGTCATCCTCCTTCACCCTTGAGTTGTGTAAACCTGGTGGCCTAAGTTTTCAAAAAAGAGTAGTGTGTTTTGGGTGCTCAGCTTGAGAGACTGATTTTCAGAAAGTGCTGAGCACCTACCTTCTAAAGATCAGGGTCCTCTGAAGTATCTCAAATTGACAACCCACAAAATTAATGGTCACTTCTGAAAATCTGGCCTGGTGTGTTCGCTGACTGTTTAAATCCTATGGTAGAGTAAAATCAGGAGAGATGCGTAGACTAGTTTAAACATGCAGTGCTCAGTGGTGGGAAGCATGTCCTGCTGTGCTGTCTATATTTTAGCAGAAGGATAAACAGAAAAATTGGACCAGATTGAGGAAACTACAGTGCACATTATTTATTATGACTATAGCTTTGCTTTTCCTTTTCCCGGTATTCAGGCTCTCCAGAGGAAAGGAAGGCTGTGGAAAAGGCTTGCTCCTATCTGAACTCTTCGAATTTGGCAGTTTGTGAGAGCACAACTCCTCTTCCACCCCTCCAGGCTGGGATCCAACTGGATGTAGAGAGCGAAAAAGTTTTATGGCTGGGAAATCCCATTAATTTGAACATCATTGTACAGAACAGTTCTGCTGGTGCATGGACGATCAATCTTGTTGCCTCTTGCCAACTGCAGTCCTACACCTCGAAAGTAAAGGCCAATCTTGGATCCATCAAACAGACTGTCCAGACCGAAGGCAAACCTGGTGGGTCTATGAATCTGTCATATCCCATGTGCCTTCTCTTATGATACTGCAATGTGTCTTCAAGAAAGCTAGTGTGGAATGACTGTGAATCAACATAGGTGTGTGACCTGTGGTCTGACAATGCTTATGGAATAGCAATGAGGGATCTGTGCAGGGGAAAGTCTATATAATTATAATTATTATTTATTTCTTCTGTGGTAGTGCCTAGGAGCCCCAGTCGTGGGTCAGAACCCCATTGTGCTAGGTTCTGTACAGATACAGAACAAAGAAAGACATTCCCAAAATGTTTCTAATCTGAAACATTTGCATTTACTTTGATGGTCTTTTGATTGCCTGAGTGAAATAAGTTTGCTAACTTCAGTCCAGTTTCCAGTGGATGAGTGTCAATAGCACTAAAACCAACGCACCAATTGGCAGATTTTGGCAGCTAAAATTGGTTGGATTATTGGTGGTGAGATCGTTAGGGATTGTGAAATTAAACCTGTTTGTGTCGTTTCTGTTTCTAAATTGTTGATGAACTGTTTCAGGGCTTCTGCAAATGTATTCATTCTTGATTGTTATTTGCAGAATAGTTTACACGAACTAATTTCAGACGATGGGCTGCCCCTGAATTGTTATTCATGGTGTGTCACTGGGGGTCATGGGAAAGTATTTCCGATCCCTGACTAGATGACTGAATTTTTTTGAAAAAGGAGACTAATGAATGACAAATAATTAACAGCAAATAAGGCACTTGCAGTAAGAGTCTTCAGAGGACTAGTCATTCAGGCTAAAATACATTCAATTCTGGGGATTCAAGAGTGTTATTACATATATAAAATGGCCTTCTGAATACACAGAACGTATGTGTTAGGACACTAGCTCTGCTATAAGGCGGGGGTGGAGGTCTGCTACATAGGTTGGCACTTTAAAGGCGAGGACAGGAAATGTAAAGAGGATTAGTTGGACAGAGGTTTTGTGCTAGATAGAATTCAGTTTCTCGCAAGTCAAGTCTGGGGGCCTTTCACAAGCACTAAGGAAGTTTTCCAGAAAATTTGGAATAAAATGCAAAGTTAAAAAGAGGAGAGAATTTACATAATCACAATAAAGACCTTATGTCCTGTGCCTCTGGCAAAGAAGTGGAAGTATCCCAAATGCATCTATGCATTTCATACGTCCAAATGCACTTAGGCACTTTACAATCCTTCCTATCAAACTACTTCTGAATCAAGGAAACAAACTATAACTAAGAAGTGTTGAGCGCTGCTGCCAAGAGAGTTACATATGGGACAGAATCTTCCCTTGTCAATCAGATATTGCTCACTTGAACTTTTCTCCCAGAGGGTATTCATGTCCCTGATTCTCACACATATAGACCTCATCATTATTGTGCCGAGGCTTGGGTGGGACTTTCTCTGGAGTTCCATTCCTCAATCCTAACCATGGCTTGCTTAGTAAATGCAGCCACACCTTTTTCTGTGAGTTTCAGCCCAATGCCTCTGCAGATAATTCACCTTCTGCCCATATTGGAACTAGGGATCTAAAAGTTTAACCGGTTAATGGATAAGCATCGGTCTTATCTGTTTTGGTTAATGATTAAAGTGCTGCTTGAGCCCAGGACTCCGTTGCTGCCCCGGAGATCGCAGCCAGGAGAAACCCCAGGCACAGGGGTGGGCAGCAGAGTCCCCAGGCACTGGGGTCAGCGGCCGGGATTCCCCGCACCGGGGACTGGCAGTGGAGCCCCGTGTAAAATTTGGGGATCCTGCAGCACCCCCAACACCCCTAATTCTCCAGTTAAATGTTTAACCATGTAACCGATAAAATTTTATTCAGTTACATGGTTACTTTTTTTTACAGTGTTATTTATATCCCTAGTTGGAACCATGTTAAACCAGAAGCAAAACAGTCACCATCTATTGGTCCATAAAGCTGTGCTGCACATCAAGTCTATGTAGAATAGACATCACCAAACATTTTCATGAAGATAACTGACTTTCTGCTTCAACCTTCTGTTGTTGTGTACAGAAAATGCTGCATTAACATCTTTTTTTTTTTTCCTGTTGTTGGTCCAGTTATTCAGCTCCCTCTGAATATAGCAGCTGATGCTTATATGAAGACTGTAACATCTGTTGCGGATGAACTTCTCATAAAAGTCAATATTATTGCTGAGATTCAGGAAACTAATGAAAAGCTTACTGATGAGCTAACACTAACGTTCCAATACCCCCCTCTCAAGGTGGAGGTAAGAAGTTAAATGATGGATGAAGCTGTGCATAGATACCCTGGTGATGGGTGTTATACAAATGCCTATGGATGGATGGCTAGGTAAATAAGTGAGCTAGAATTGTGACTAGAAAGGATAGTGAGAACTTTCCAAAATAGGGACATGGAATCCTGCTTCCAGATAAATGTAGGTGCCTCAAACTACCCTAACATCACAGCAGAGATTTTCAAAAATTGGAACCTAAAACTGTGTTCCTCAGTCTATATTTAGATACCCAAATAAGTGGCTTGATTTTCAGATATGCTGAGCACTCAATACACCTATGGGAGAGCTGCTGGGAGCTCAGCTCTTTTGAAAACCAGGCTTCTTGTTATAGGGCTAAGTACCAGAGCAAGGAGCCTGACTTTCAGGTCCTCTGTTACAAAGGTGGCTGCAGTGTCTGACTGAGAACTGCTGTGTCATTTGAAAGAGGCCATAAAGATGGACTTTAAATCCCTTGGCACAGTCCCTCACAAAATCGTGGCGGAAAGATGAGTTCCAGTTGGTATAACTCTATGTACATTCATGTGACTTGAAAGCTGCCTCAGAGGCTACTGACAAACAGATATGTACCAAGTCAAGGGCAGGTAGGCCAGTTGGTGCCATATGGGGGAAGAGTATGTCTTAATGCATCTGTGAAAAGGAACAGCTATGTGTGCTGACTGCAGCTTACACGCTCACTGGCCTGTGAACTCCTAAAATACACAAGTCAGCACTGTAGATGGACATCCTCCTCCCTTAGCAATCTCACATTTTAGGGAGAGATCCTAGATCCTTGCATGAAAGTAAGGGGCTATAGCGGCCCTCTTCCTCCTCTAGTCCATCAGTGCAGCACAAGATAGGTATAGCACAAAAAAAAAGAAAAAAAAAAGAGAAAATGATGATGTTAGAAATAATACACCTTGACAGAGAGATGTTTGAAGCACGGACAGGAAATATAAATGGGATTTACATCCTGATAAAATGCAAACAAATAGAACCGGGGCATAGTTATCCAAAATATAGCTATCTGATAGAGGGTAATATAGTCCCAGAGCCCTAATATTTCACCTAATCTACATGAAAGAAGGGACTTTTTAAACAGGATTTTGATGCTATTCAATGGAATTAACCCTGCAGGGCAGAAAATGCAGTTCAGGACAGATTGAATTTCAAGGCCTCAGAACTTAATTGGAAAGCAGTAATGGAAAAAAACCCCCTATTTTAGGATTATATAGGACCACAAATTAGATGGAAGTTTGAAATGCAAAAAAAAAAGGCAGCCAATGCTTTGGTTCTCTAGGGCATATAAAGTAACACCAAATATAGGCTAGAATCCAGAGGCTTCACCTCAGACAAAAGATAGGTAATAGTCTCACTCTGCTCAGGACTTGTGAGACCACACCGAGAATGCTATGATTATTTCTAGGTACAGATGAGCCAAGAGTCCGCAGATCTTCAAAATCTGGACCTGGGCCTGCAGCCTAGATAAAACCTCCCGCCCAGGGCTGTTTAGCTCTGAGTTCTGGTTTGGCCATTATCAAGATGGAGGGTAATCATATAATGAAAATCTAGCTTCAGGGTAGACCTATACTTGAAATACTGCAGTAGCACAGCTGTGCCACACTAAGTCTTCAGCATAGACACGAGCTATTGATTGATAATCCACTTTCCCGAGAGGCAATAGCCTCTTCCATTGACCTAGCATTGTCTACACCAGGGGTTAGGGCAGGATAGCTATGTCTCTTAGGGATATGGATTTGTCACAGCCCTGAGAGAGGTAGCTATATCGATGTAAGTTCCTAGGGTAGACCACGCCTCAGATTCCAAAGTCTGGGGGTGTTCAAACTGGGAGGTTTGGTTTGGACCCATTTCTATCTCTAGGCTCCTTATTCCCAAAAAGATGTTAACAAATTGGGGAGAATTCAGAGGCCAAATAAATAGAATAACTGGAGAGAATGACCTCAGAGGAAAAATTAAAAGAGCAGAATATTTTGTCTGAATGACAGGAAGTATGGTCATGAGAATCAGCTACCTGTATATAAACACTGAGGAGTGGGAGGAGCAAGGGTGGCAATAATGAAGAGGCATGGAATGAAACTGAGCAAATGAAATGTTGGGTTGAATATTAAAAGACTATTTCCTGCCAATGAAATCTATTAGATGGTAGACTCCCAAGGAAAGTGGTGGAAACTACATTGTTTGAGTCATTTAAAATTGGAGCGTACAAAGCCCTGGAGAATCGATGTGGAAAACAATTCTGTCTTGGCAGGGAAATGGACGAGATGACTAACATCTCTGGTTTCGGTTAACTCTCTGACCTCGGCTGTTTGACTTTTTGACTAAGGCATGACTTTCTCATGGTCAGTCTCTCTTTTAATGCCATCTGCCATATACACCTTCTATTCTGCTTTTTAATAAGAGGATGCACCTAATCTGTGCCTCTGTAATCCTTCTTTATTTTGCAGATGCCAGAAACTGCAAAGATTAATGAAGATTTTACCTGCTCCTTTATCTTCAAAAATACTTTGTCTATTCCCTTGGAAGAGTGCAAATTGCATGTGGAAGGACTGGGCATTTTTAAAATGGAAACAATTGATCAAGGGTGAGATTACATTTAAGATAATTGCGGTGCTTTGCATTAGATTAATGTATAACTTCTGCTGTCTGTAGAAATTTGTACACTTTTAAAAAGCAATTAGGTACATCCGATAATATCTCCCATTGCCTTTATGAAGTCTATTGGCCCTAGTCAGACCTGATGCAAGCAGGTCCAATGCTGTACAATGTATATCTCTGCATAGCAGCCCATCTAACCTTGGTTTATTCAACATATACAGCTGAAGAACTGACTTTCTTTGCCTTTTCCTTTCAATGACTTTAGCCTTATAAGAGGGTGGGATGGTCTACCAAGGAAAGTGGAGGAAGCCCCATCCCTGGGAGACACTGAAAAGAAACCTAGGGCTAAATACACAGGGCACTTAGGCATTGGCATGCCGGACTTCAAGACAGCCTGCCGCCTGATGGAGTCCACAGCCCCAAATTTAGGCACCTAGGCTCCCACCATACAATGCTTGAAGAGAGTTAGGTGCCTAAGAAGTTGATTCCCAGAAGCCAGCACACTGAGTGGAGAGCTACCTACGTGAGCAAGTAGGAAACGCTGAGGCTAAGTTCCACGCCTCTCAGGGTGCTCAGTGCCTGAGTCCAGGCTGGAGGGCGCATCCTCTCCTGGAGTTAGGTGTCTACACCAGGTGAGGTGCTTAGGTAGCCTGTGGCCTTGCAGCCAAAATCCAGAAAGAAAGAGCCCCACAGCCCATTATAGCTGATAGCCTAGTGGTCAGGGCACTCATCTAAAATGTGGGAAACCTAAGTTCAAGTCCCTGCTCCAAATCAGGCAGAGTGGGAATTTGAAATATGCCCCAGTCTGCAAAATTCCCCAGCAGTCCATTGTAAGGATTTAGACCAGTAGCATAGCTGGGGGGGGGAGCAGGGCAGCGGCCGCTCCCCCACTGAGCACAAGTGGCTCCTTGTCAATTTCTTGGTGCCTTTTTACTCACTCAGGGGAGTGATTAAAAAACAAGGTGCCACATACTGCAGTGCTTTTATTTTAGTCACCTGGCAGTGCTCCGGTTCTTCAGTGGCACTTTGGTGGCATTTCAGCGGCGGGTCCTTCAGTGCCGCCAAAGACACCCAGAGCAAGTGAAGGGCCCACTGCTGAAGACTCGGAGTGCCGCCGGGTGAGTAAAAGTGCCGCAGTGGGTGGCATCTTTTTTTTTTTGTTTGTTCGCTCCCCCTGTTCCCTCCACCTGGCTAAGCCACTGAATTTTAGACATGTTTTTGGAACACCTAATGGATCAGTCACAGAAGGCAAGATAGGTGGGGAAATGCCTATTCTGAGAATCCTGCTGGGACCTAGGTGTGAATGAGGGTGCTGAGCAGGTTGGAGCACCGGGAGTTAGGCAGTTTTGTGTATGTGTACCTGCAGAAATGTAGGCACTAGTGTTAGGTAGAGCTCAGCGGTGCAGTGCCTAAACGTTGTCCTTTGGTGCCTAACAGCAACTGTAGATGCCTATGTCCCTTTGTGGATCTAGTTCCTAACCACCAATTGGCTCATTAGTTCATTCCCCACCCACCCACCACCCCCAATAGAATTTTTGTTGCACTTTACATTCAGGCTGCAGGAGATACCAGCTCTATGTTGATTACGAAAGCTGTACTTAATTTGCAAAGAAACTGTTAGAAAGCAATGAATACATATAGCATTGTGTTAGTAATGGTCTTTTTCCCCCTCTTCTCCTTAGGGACATAATGCCTGGTAGGATCATTAAATCCCAAATAATATGTGCTCCAAATAGAACAGGAGAGAAAAAAATTGTAGCCAAACTGACCTCTAACCAAGTCAAAGGAATATCTGGGGAAAAGATGATTACCATCACCGCCTAGGAGAATTATTCAATATCTTAACAGGGTGTCAGTCTTGGTCTTGCTGAATATGTACTAGAGATGGATGTCACTGGCACTTCCTGCCTCCTTGATTAGTGGATTATAGGCTATCGTAGGAGATAAGGTAATGTAAGTGGCTTAATGGGACAGTTGCTTTGATTCTAGTTAATGGGGATTTAATAAAGATTGTTAAAATCTACTCTCACATGTATTAATGTCAGTTTATGATGATTAAGGACTTGTTTGATAAAGTGGGAATGGTTAGATTGTGGCTCACGTTGAGGTTAGCTTTTCCTTTTGTAACAATCACAAGCTTTGTGTAATGACAATGCCATTAGTATCTGCACACTGTTTTGCCTTTTTAAACTCCCATGTTGGGTGAAGTAATGATTTATCTGTCAATTACTGTCATGTCCATTTTGGTGTTCCATGTATGCCTCAATTCATAGGATGGATTGTGCTGTATCATATGTTACCGGACTGACAGTATCATGCACTGTTGTGGCTGATATGCAGGTATTATGCATTATTGTGCTCATTGTAGCATACCGTGAGGTTTCACCACACAGAACATGGCTTTTCTTAAAGAAACAACCTAAAACTGGATCCTAAGCAGAAGTCTTCTGAACAGTCCCCCTTTTGTTAACTGTTGGGTAAATTCTTTATAATTTGCACCTGCCTCTTTCATCACAATAAACCTTGTTACTCTCGGGTTCTGTAACTCCGTTATTGCTTCTTATTCCTATATGAATCTAGTGTGCTATAGCCAATGAACGTATATGAAAAGGCTTGGATTTTTGTGGCACTCTGGTTAAGACTTTCTCTCCTGGTGTGTGATTAGGCTCTAATTGATTTAGGCTCAAACCCACAGTGCTGTCTGTGCAGGCGAATCTAGAAGTCTGCCTCTGTGGTCCTCCTGGCACGACTGGAGCCTTACACCTGAAGTAACTGCTCATCTTGTAGAAGGAAGTGGATGGTCATTGTCTGTAAGATGAGGGTGACCATATGTCCCATTTTGCCCGGGACAGGCCCCTTTTTAAGCCTTGTACTGACTTTTTTGGCAAAAGTGGGCATTTTTCCCATTTGCTCTTGCCGACTTGATCAGTTGACAAGAGCAAATGCCCATTTTTGTCAGGAAAGTGGGGTGCAATGCGGAGGAATGTGCAGGGGGGTGAGGTGTGATGCCCGCTCCGTGCAGAGCGGGGAGGCAGGGTTCCAGCGAGCAACGACCGCTTCACAGAGCGGGGGTGGCAGGGCTCAGGCGAGCAGCAACCCCAGCCTTGCCCGGAGGGCAGGCAGAGCTCGGGCCAGCCTCATGGGAGTGCGGGGGGGGGGGAGGGGGTGCAGCAAAGGGTGACCTCAGGCTAGTATCGTATGGTGTCCTGTTTTCCCTTTGGGAAATATGGTCACCCTACGTAAGATGCTTTTATAGGGAGCTGGTAGAAAAATACCAGTTATTCTTCATGGGGAATTGGGGGGGGGAAGAAATGTATTTGTTAAAAGCTCCCAACTACGTTTACAGTGGGTTTTTTTTTAAATAAAAAAATGAAACCAAAATCATTTTACTTTTGAAAATGCTTTACTGAAAACATTTCTGTTTCTGGTTTTCCATTAAGAAAGTGGCAAGTGTTGTCAAAAATGAAAGTTTTGTTTGCCAAAAAGCCATTTTTCATCTCAATTACTTTGACAAAAAAATTCAACCAGCTCTGTTGCTATATTTGAAGGAATTGGCAACTACCATATCATTACAAAATACTGCTGTAAATAGGGTCACAATATTTCCTTATGCTAAATGTGGGACACCTAGAAAAATTACAGTTATTCAAGTGAGTTCAATAGCAATCAATCAGAACCATGCAGTACAAACATTTAAATTAGTCAATTTGTTGAGCCCCCATTAAAGAGAAATACTGTATAGTTGGATTCTTTTTATTTACCTTCTTTCTTTAAGACTTTAGAGTTCACACAGGGAGGGGTGACACAAACACTCTATCTCCCTCCCCACAATCACATGGGGAGAGGTGACACACACACACTCCTGTACACCTGTGAAAATGACTGACCTGACCCATGCTCTCTGCCCACCATGCCTGACTAGGCCCCCGGGATAGACCTGCCTCGCCTGGTACCGTGTCTTCCCAAGGCAACACATGGGCGGGGGGGCAGACACGGTCACATGCCCCACTCCACAGATTTATGTCAGGGTTCACACCAGAATGTGGCCAACAGCAACCTTTCAGCACTGTGTGGGAGGACAGGGACAGGAACTGCTTCCAGCTGCAGGGGATGAGGAGGCGGGAAAGGGATGACTTGGCCTATCTTTGCAGAGCTCATCTCTCTCCTGGCTCCCTGGTGGCTGGAAGCAGCTTGTCCCTTCCTGTCCGCACAGTGTTGAAAGGCAGCTGACATCTCCAGGCTGCTGTTGACCACCAACATAACCGGGACGCCTCCTGTCCCTGGGCTACAGAGCAGGCAGGAAGGGGTTAAGCCTAAGGATTCATTGTGCACCAGGGCTCAGGGAAGCTGACTTCAGGAATGTCAGCGAACCCAGACAGAGGGGGCTGAGCAGGGGAGGGTGCCTACGGGACAGAGCAGCCGG
Source organism: Chelonoidis abingdonii (assembly GCF_003597395.2). Taxonomy (NCBI): domain Eukaryota; kingdom Metazoa; phylum Chordata; order Testudines; family Testudinidae; genus Chelonoidis; species Chelonoidis abingdonii. The sequence continues at coordinate 86,004,404 of NC_133770.1, forward strand.
TGCTCCCTAGGGGCAGGACCCAGGGCCGGGGGGCAAATGAAGAGGGTGTTAAGCCCCAGCCTGAGGGCTGCTGTGGAGCCTGCAGGGTTAGGACACAAACAGGCTGGAGATTGCTTCACCCATCCCCCAGCTCCAGAGCGTAGCTGAGGGGCAGAGAGGCTTCCCCATACCAGCATGCTCTATGGGGTTTTGGCACATGCAGAGCTTGGCTCTTCCTAATTGCTGTGGCCAGTGCCCCAGGGCAGAGGGTCGTGGGCTTTCCTAGGGTCCTGGCCCAGCCAGAGGTGGGGCGGGGGAAGGAAGGAAGGAGCCTGCTGGCCCAGGGGTGGGGCGGGGCAGGTTCTCTGCACAGTGCTGAGATCGGGGTGTGCCCTGCTGAGGGGGGGGATATGGAGGAGCAGTGGGACTGGGCATGGGGGTGAAGGGTCAAAGCAGGGAGAGGACAGTGAGAAGGGGAGTATGTAAAGGGCTGCCAGGTGGGCAGCAGAGGTGACACGTAACCGGTCACCACCGAGTATCTGCCCACACTCACCAGCCACCACAATGCACAGCCAATACTGGCTGGAAATGGAACAGGGCCTTGCTGGCTGAGAGCCGGCACGCAGCAGGGGGAGCGTCCGGCCCCATGTGCTGCAGCTTTGCCCTGCCACCAGCCTTGCACACTCATCCCCATTGTCGGCCACTGGACCTCACCACTCGCGGGCGGGCAGCTGGCAAGAAGGGATCCAGCCAGCAGCAGGACCCACCAGTACTCATGGGTGAGGAGAGAGAGAAAATACTGGACAATTTGCCCGTTTTTAAGAAAAAGTCAGGACACCTGCAGGAGGGCTTAAATATGGGACTCTCTCTTTAAAAATAGGACATCTGGTCACCCTAGCTGTAAACTAGTTCAGTATTTAAAAAACCAAACCAAACCCACCATAGCTGAAGACCCACTCTCTTCCCCAATTAAATCTAGATTGTAAATAAAGTTTTTAACGTGCTGGGTCTTCCGGTCACACCAGCACAAAGTGTGTGTGGTGTCATAAAGCTGACAAGTGGACTCCCTTTGACCCTGTTCCACTGTATGGTATATTGAACTTACTGGCACAAGCTGGACCAACCCTGAGGCTATTGTATGTAGCCATTAGCAGTCTGCCATGCTGAGGTTTGTCACTTACCTCAGACTGTAGTAAATCAGACCTCCAACAGACTCTGCACTGTGCTTCTAGGATTTCCTGTAATCTGATGGTGTGACTAATACTCTGCCAGAGAAAATATGTCAGAGTTGCACGGTAATTGACAAGTAGGTTCTTTTGATCAAACACTTGCTTAGAAAAGCTACTAAAAATGTTGAGGGCTCTGCTGTCTTCTGGTGTGTTCTGTATGGGTGCGTACAGTAGAGGAAATGGCTTAAGCCCAGCTTGAAGCATCTTTCTAGAACTCAGGCTAAAGCTGCTCCTGTGTGCTTGAAACATTCTGATGTCAGGATACACCTGTGGGGTTCATTAATGTGACAATTTATACACTCCTGTGGTTATGCAGGGCAGATGTGGCTGTCCCGCCATCCATCTGGGATGGAGGCCATGCCCCCTCCCTAAAAGGCCTCTATAGGGGCACAGTTCAGGGGGAATTAGCACTGGGGCTCCACCACTTGGTGGGATAGAGTAATCAATAACCTCAGAGCCTAGGTCCTCAGGCAGCGCAGGGCACCAAATAGTTAGACTCTGGCCTGTAGTCAGGACAGAGCAGTGCCATCTATAAGCTCAAGCCCTCAGGCAAGGCAGGCAGCAAAGTCTATATGTCCAGACCCCCAGACAAAGCAGGGCACCAAACAGTCAGGGGTCCTGGCTGGCTCTGGCAGACTGCCGACAAATACAGGCCTCTTGGCCTAGAGTGGGGAGCCTGCTAAATCCAAGTGAGGGTGGCAAGGGGGAGGACGACACAGGCCCAGCTGGCTCCACCAGGTCCCAGCCCAGGGCCCTAGCAGGGGCGGACTGTTCCGCCACTGGGTCAGAGGGGATCCACCCACAACATGCTGGCCAGCTGTCAATCAACACCCCAGCCAAATGATATTCAGCTCCCCGTGGCTACCTCCTATGCTTCCATTCAAGGGGGTACTTGGGTCCCGGGGTCATTGTTCATCTTGCCAGAGTAAACAGCTAACAGCAGCCCCAACAGATCCTCAGCAGCTCCAGCAACCCTTCTAGGTCTTAGTTGCTGTAGTGGCCGCTGTTGGGTCCAAGCTCCAACAGTGCATTGGAGACATCCTCCTCCGGTGATCCCTTTCCAACTGAGCTGGAGGGCCCAACTTTTATATTTCCAGTTCCTGTCCTGCCCCTCTGCTTCTAGTGGGGTGGGCATGAATGTCCTGGCTCTGCCCCCTAGGAGGCAGTCCTGTCTGTCTCCTCCTCCATCTGAGAGGTCATGCCCCTTCACTACAGGTTACTTAAAGAAAGGCAGTAATTGCAATGTGTGGTTCAGGCACCATGTGACACTGATTGGCAAGAGAGTTCAGTAGGCCCATTTTCTTGTTTCCCTAAAACAATTCTAGCATAATACTATTTTTTAAAGCAAAATTTTTGTCATCAGTTCTGTAAATCCCTTTGTGGTCTCACAATTAGTTGAAACGTTTTGCATGATGACCTAATCTTCCTGCTTTGCTGCTTAACTGTATGCTTTGAAATTTTGTGATTTTTAACTAGGTAAATCCAGTCACCTTTTGTATAAAAGAATAGATGCAAGGAACCACATAGCAAAGCTTTTGGGAGGACTGTGAAAGGACTCATGAGGCCAGAATATCTGTGGGTCAGGACAGACACAGCAATGACAGGTTGTGAGGGTAAACACACTCCGAAAATTCTGCTTAGGTCGCTGCCACGGGGAAAGTGGATGGCAAGCTAAATAACCAGTAATCCAATCAGTTAGTTGCATAACTATAACCCTAGCTGACCATATAAACCCTCCTCAGAAAAAAAGACGGTTACTCACCATTGTAACTGTTGTTCTTCGAGATGTGTTGCTCATATCCATTCCAATCAGGTGTGCGCATGCCGCGCGCACGTCCGTCGGAAGATTTTTACCCTAGCAACACCCGGTGGGTCGGCTGGGTGCCCCCTGGCGTGGCGCTGCTATGGCACCGAATATATACCCCTGCCGACCCGTCCGCTCCTCAGTTCCTTCTTGTCGCTACTCCGACAGTGAGGAAGGAGGGCGGGTTTTGGAATGGATATGAGCAACACATCTCGAAGAACAACAGTTACAACGGTGAGTAACCGTCTTTTCTTCTTCAAGTGCTTGCTCATATCCATTCCAATCAGGTGAATCCCAAGCCTTACCTAGGCGGTGGGGTCAGAGTGAGAAACTGCAGAATGTAAGGCTGCCAAGCCAAAGGCTGCATCGTCTCTGGATTGTTGGACCAGGGCATAATGGGGAAGTAAAGGTGTGCACCGAAGACCAAGTAGCTGCTCGACATATCTCCTGAATAGGTACTCGAGCTAAGAAGGCAGCCGACGAGGCCTGGGCCCTGGTCGAATGTGCGGTAACATGGTCCGGAGAGGTGTGAGCTAAATCATAGCAAGCCCGAATGCACGCTGTTAGCCAGGACAAAATCCTCTGGGAAGAGACGGGCTGGCCTTTCAGCCGGTCTGCCACCGCCACAAAAAGTTGGGGCGTTTTGCGGAAGGTCCTCGTACGGTCAATATAGAAGGCGAGCACCCTACGGACGTTGAGCGAGTGCAACTGCTGATCCCTACGTGATGTATGCGGATTGAGGATGAAAACCGGGAGGAATGTGTCTTGGTTGAGATGAAAGGCTGAGACTACTTTAGGGAGGAATGCCGGATGTGGGCGCAGCTGCACCTTGTCCTTGTGGAACACCGTGTATGGTGGGTCCACCACGAGAGCTTGAAGTTCAGAGACTCTCCTAGCTGATGTAATGGCTACAAGGAAGGCTGTTTTCCACGATAAATATAGGAGTGAGCAGGTTGCCAACGGCTCGAACGGGGGGAACGTAAGCGTCATCAAAACTAAATTGAGGTCCCAGGAGGGGGCGGGGCATCGCACCAGGGGAAAAAGGCGCTCCAGGCCTTTGAGGAACCTGGAGACCATAGGGTGGGAGAAGACAGAGTAAGCGCCTTCTCCGGGGTGGAAAGTAGAGATAGCCGCTAAATGTGCTCGCAAAGATGAGATCGCGAGGCCCTGCTGTTTGAGGTGCCAGAGGTAGTCCAAGATAGTGGGGATGGGAGCCTCCATAGGAGCAACATTCTGCGTCTGACACCAGCAGGAGAACCTTTTCCACTTGGCTAAGTAAGTAGACCGAGTAGAGGGTTTCCTGCTACCCAGGAGTATCTCCTGCACCGGGGCCGAGCAGCGTAATTCCGACTGGGTTAACCATGCAGGAGCCATGCCGTTAGGTGGAGGGATTGCAGGTCTGGGTGGAGAAGCCTGCCGTGGTCCTGCATTATCAGGTCCTGATGGAGGGGCAGGCGGATGGGGTTGGCTATCGAGTGGTCCAGCAACGTAGTGTACCAGTGTTGCCGGGGCCATGCAGGGGCGATCAGAATCAGCTGAGCCCTGTCCCTAGGAAGCTTTAGGAGAACCCTGTGCACCATAGGGAAGGGCGTAAAGGCATAAAGCAGGTGGTTCGCGCAAGAGATTAGGAAGGCGTCCGATATTGAGCCCGGGACGAGACCCTGGAAGGAGCAGAACCTCTGACACTTCCGGTTGTTGCGGGAAGCGAAGAGGTCTATGTGGGGAAAGCCCCACTTCTGGAAGATGGAATGGACAACGTCCGGGTGAAGCGACCACTCGTGGGCGACAAAGGATTTGCTGAGATGGTCTGCCAGTGTGTTCCGGACTCCAGGGAGGAAGGAAGCCACCAGGTCTATAGAGTGGGCTATACAAAATTCCCACAGTTGGATCGCCTCCTGACAAAGGAGGGAGGAATGAGTCCCTCCTTGCTTGTTTATGTAGTGCATTGCTGTTGTGTTGTCCGTGAGCACTAGAACACAACGGCCCTGCAGATGATGTTGGAAGGTCTGACAGGCGAGGCAGACAGCTCTCAGCTCCCGGACGTTTATATGCAACGCTAGCTCTGGGGCTGACCAGAGGCCTTGAGCGCGACGATGATCTAGGTGTGTCCCCCAGCCAAGAGATGATGCGTCCGTCGTTAGGGATACTGAGGGTTGTCTCGGGTGGAACGGCATGCCTGCACACACCAGGGAAGGTGTTAGGCTCCCTCGACTGGTGGCTAAGACGCTTTGAGGAACGGTGACGACCATATCGATGGAGTCCCTGCCTGCGCGGTAAATTGAGGCCAGCCAGACTTGAAGGGGACACAGACGTAGTTTGGCGTGCTTGGTTACAAAAGTGCATGCAGCCATGTGGCTGAGAAGGCTGAGGCAGGTACGAGCCGAGGTTGTCGGGAAAGTCTGAAGGCTTTCTGTGGCCGAGACTATTGTTCGAAACTGGGGTAGCGGAAGGCAGGCTGTTGTGAGTTTGGAGTCTAGAATGGCCCCGATGAATTCTATTCTTTGGGTGGGCACTAGAGTGGACTTCTCTGTATTGATCATCAGGCCCAACCGCTCGAATAGGTCCGTGATGATGGCAACATGCCTGGAGACTTGGGCCTCGGAGGTCCCACGAATAAGCCAGTCGTCTAGGTAAGGAAAGACGCATATGTGCCGACGATGGAGAAAGGCGGCCACTACCGCCATGCACTTTGTGAACACGCGCAGGGCGCTGGAGAGGCCAAACGGCAGGACCGCAAATTGAAAATGTTGATGGTGCACCACAAACCGTAGGTACCGTCTGTGCGGAGGGTAAATGGAGATGTAAAAGTATGCATCCTTCATGTCGAGAGCAGCGTATCAGTCTCTGGGATCCAAGGATGGGATGATGGTCTCCAGTGACACCATGCGGAACTTCAACTTCTTTAGAAAGACGTTGAGACCGCGTAGGTCCAGGATGGGTCGGAGACCTCCTTTTGTCTTGGGAATTAGGAAATATCGAGAGTAAAATCCCTTGCCCCTCAGCTCCTGCGGCACCTCCGCTATAGCTCCGATTGACAGGAGCGTACGAACCTCCTGCCAGAGGATTTGCTCGTGAGAGGGGTCCCTGAAGAGGGGCGGGGAGGGCGGGTGGGAGGGAGGGGGCGAAATAAATTGGAGGTGGTATCCAAATTCCACCGTGCGTAGGACCCAATGGTCTGAGGTTAATTGGGTCCACGCAGGGTGGAAGGAGGAAAGACGGTTGGAGAAGTGAAGAGGATCCTGGGAAAAGACTGGTGCTCTGCTCTTGGGCGCACCTTCAAAAGTTTGGTTTTGGTCTCGCTGATGGTTTGGCGGGACTGTTATTCTGGCCCCCTTGGGAACCCAATTGTCGTCTGCGGTTCCCGCGACCACGCCTCCCGCTAAAGTCTTGTCGTGGCCTGGATAGGGGGTAAGGGTGCTGGGGCTGGGTCCGGAAAGACCTCCGTTGGGTTTGCAGAGTATGCATCCCAAGGGAACGCATGATGACACGATTGTCTTTTAGACTCTGGAGTCTAGGGTCCGTTTTCTGCGAGAAAAGGCCCTGGTCCTCAAACGGAAGGTCCTGAATAGTATGTTGCAGGTCAGGAGGCAGACCCGAGACTTGCAACCACAATATTCTTCGCATTGTAATCCCTGAGGCCACGGTTCTGGCCGCCAAATCAGCCGCGTCGAGTGAGGCCTGCAGGGAAGTCCGTGCTACCTTCTTCCCTTCCTCCAGAACAGCTTGGAATTCCGGTCGGGAGTCCTGTGGGATCAGTTCAGTGAACTTACCCACTGACTGCCAGGTGTTATAATTATACCTGCTGAGCAGGGCCTGTTGGTTAGCCACCCGCAGTTGAAGGCCTTCGGCGGAGTAGACTTTACGCCCCACCAGATCCATCCGTCTAGCCTCCCGCGATTTTGGGGCAGGGGCTTGTTGGCCATGGCACACTCTCTCGTTCACAGATTGAACGACCAGAGAGCATGGAGGAGGATGGGTACAGAGATATTCATACCCTTTAGAGGGTACCATGTATTTCTTTTCCATGCCTCTGGCTGTAGGAGGAATAGACACCGGAGATTGCCAAATCGTGTCTGCTTTGGCCTGGATGGAGCGGATGAAAGGCTGAGCCACATGAGTTGGGGTGTCTGCTGATAGTATGTCTATGACTGGGTCTTCCACCTCCGGGACCTCCTCCACTTGCAGGTTGATATTTAAAGCAACTCGCCAGAGAAGATGCTGGTGGGCTCAGAGGTCGATCAGGGGCGGGCCCGATGCTGAAGTACCGGCTACTGCCTTGTCTGGTGAAGAGGACGACGAAAGACCCGGCACGACTGGCTCATGTAGGGACTCCTGATCCTGAGGAACCTCAGGGTCTGGGAACACCGGAGGGTCCGGCGCCAGAGCCGAAGCGTCTGTTCCCACTGGAGGAGGGCGGCTAACGGTGGCCTCTGGTGCACGATGCTCCGACGGGGCAGAACGAGATGTAACCGTGGGTTTGCTTTGGGCCTGGTGGTATGCCCAAGGCGTTCAGAAGGACCACTGAGGCGCTTGTTCCATGCCTTGGGCCTCCTGAAGGATACGGCTCTGCGGTTCTGAATCCCCATACACGGCGCTATCAGCGCGAGAAGACTCAGATGGGTGCCGCAAAGGCCATGGTGGAGCGGAGAGTCCGTGAAGAGGAGCCCTGTGCGCAGGGTACCAAGCATAGTGCCGCACCAGAAAGTGGTACCAGGAGTCGTACCGGTGCCGAGAGGGTGACCGGGACCTGCAACCAGCGCGGTGCCGGGAGGTTGACCGGGGTTGTGAAGCTCGATGGTGAGAGCGGCTGCGGCGGGAGCAGTGCTGGGAGTCGGACCAGAGACTGGAGTATCGGTCCGGGGAGCATGATCTTGAGCGGTGCCTCGAGTACTACCGGTACCGAGAAGGGGATCGGTACGGGGACTGCGAGCGGCACCTGGATCGGAACCGGCGGCAAGATCAGGAACGCTGGTGAGATCTCGATCTCGAGTGGTGTCTGCCCACGGCGTCGATAGAAGGTGGCCTGACCAGGGCAGGCTCCCCCGTTGACGCAACAACCCGCACCAGCGGCACCGGGGGTTGAGGCAGGGTGGGCTCTGTTAAAGCAATGAGTTCCCTCGCCGTTGAAAAGGTCTCAGGCGTGGTGGGAACGAGAAGCTCTACCGAGGCGTGTGCCGGGGAGCTGTCACGCACCGGACTCGACGGCTCTTGCATGGCCAGAAAAGACGGTTACTCACCTTTTGTAAACTGTTTGTGTCTTCGGAGATGTGTTGCTCATATCCATTCCAGTTAGGATGTGTGCGCGACCGCGTGCACGTTCGTCGGAAATTTTTACCTTCAAGCACTCGGGTGGTCGGCAGGGCGCCCCCTGGAGTGGCGACCGCTATGGTGCCGGATATATACCCCTGCCGACCCGCCGCCCTATTCAGTTCCTTCTTGCCGGCCTCCGCAAAGTCGGAGAAGAAGGCGCGGTGTGGAATGGATAGTGAAGCCACATCTTGAAGAAAACAGTTACAAAGGTGTAACTCGTCATTTTCTTCTTCAGTGCTTGCTGCATATCCATTCCAGTTAGGTGATTCCCAAGCCTTATGAGCGGTGGGGTCGGAGGTGAGATACTGCAAAAATTGCAAAGCGCCGAGCCAAGCTGCGAATCCCTTGACTGTTAACACAGAGCATAATGCGATGCAAGTATGGACAAGGACCACGGAGCCGCGCAGAGATTGCTGTGGGTAGGGACCGAGTCAGCAGTGCAGACGAAGTCTGGCCCTGGTAGAGGCCATAGTGAATGTGGCTGGGGAGTGAGCCAAATCATACATAGTGCGGGTGCACTTTATCACCCAAGATGAACGATCCTCTGCAGAGGACAAAGGGTGTCCTTTTCCTCCGGTCTGCTACGCGACAAGAGTTGGCGTTAGAATAGGTCTTTTCCATTCAACATACTGCGAAGCCGCTGTACAGACGTGTCAGAGAGTGCACTGTTGTGCCCAGTCGCGTTGAGTTGGAAAACAGGAAGGCAAGACACCACCTAGAGGAAAGCGCGTGGAAGGAACGTAATGCACGCTCGTCTTTGGAAAAATGTGCATGTGGAACACGTAAGACCCTGAGCTTTGGAGACCTCGTCTGGCTGACTGTAATGGCGGACGAGAAAAAGCTGTCTTCCAGACAGGTATGGCAAGAGCCGGATGGCTAACGGCTCCGAATGGGGAAGACATAAGTCTGGTTAAAACCATGTTGAGGTCCCAGGTTGGGCTGGGCGTTGTACTAAGGGGTAAGCGCTCAGCCCTTGAGGAACCTCGAAACCATAGAGAGTGAGAACACAGAGCGATCACGCAGCTGGAAGTAAATGGTGCTGCAAGTTGTACCCTCGCGATGACACCGCTAGGCCGTGCTGCTGTGGCAGAGGGTAGTCCAAATAAAGGGACATCGGCCGTCAGCAAGGAGTAAAATTAAGGTTTCAACACCTGTAGAAGAAATGCTTCACCAGGCAAGTTACAGCTGACCAGTGGGTTCCTGCTAGTCACGCAGCAGCCACACGTGGGTGTAAGGAGACTGCAGGTCCGGGTGGGCAAGTCTGCGTGGCCTGAGGTATGAGGCGTGGGTGGGAGTGGCAGGGTAATTGGGTGGCTATGAGGGCCGGGCACGTGGCATCATGTGCTGTCTGGACCACGCTGGATGTGACCATATGATGCGCATCCTGCCCCTGCGAAGTTTGGTAGGAACCCAAAGCCGGGGGAGCTGTTGGGCCCTTCTACGGCTGAGAACAGCGTCGCGATGATCGGTCCCGGGGAGAGACCTTGGTAAGAGCAGAACCGCGGACATTTCCTGTTAATGCAGTAAAGGCGAACCGTCCATATGTGGGGAAATCCACTTCCAGCAACAAAAATGGCAGCACCTGTTTTTTGTTTTTCGCAGGGCGACCACTCAAGAGCAGGAAGGCTGCGGTTGAAGTGCAAAGGCTTCCGAATGCCTGGGAGAAGGATGCTACCCAGAATAATCGAGGGGCTATGCAGACAGTGTCCAGAGATTGGATGGCCTTCTGAAAAAGGAGGAGGGCCATTGTTCCTCCAGGTTCTTCATGGAGCACATGCCGTTTGTGCTGGCCGTAACACTGAGTCGTCAGGCCTCGCAGCTGCTGCTGGAATCCCTGCACGCCAGGCGACTGCCGTCATGGATGGAGCGCATTCCCTGCCTATCAAGGAGGGGTTAGCCACCGGTCTAGAGGCTAGGAGGCTCCGAGGAATGGGACTGTCGAACAATGGACCCCCCCCTGTCCGGGTGGTAATGTTTGTGATGTATCTCGGATGATCAGTGCATTGCCTGAAACCTGGCTGTGTGGCAGGATCCGGCTCGTCGGGTCCAGGGATAGCTCCTTTGAAGGTCTACCCATGCTGGGCCGAGAGGATGTCCCTAGTGAGTCCGGCTAGACATGTGATAGGTCCCCGCGATGGCCACATGCTGGCGACTTGTGTCTGTGGATCTCCAGTGAGCCATCGACCAGATACGAAACACAT
>NC_133770.1:86018989-86041474 GCF_003597395.2 Chelonoidis abingdonii
CATAGCGGCGCCACTCCAGGGGGCGCCCTGCCAACCCACCGAGTGTTGCTAGGGTAAAAATCTTCCGACGAACGTGCACGCGGCGCGCACACACCTAACTGGAATGGATATGAGCAAGCACTCGAAGAAGAATCAACAGTGCCGAGACTGTCGGTGCCGCGGCAGTTGTTGGTGCCGGGCGACTCGGTTTAGGTTGATGCTCCGACTGCGGTGTAAGTAATGGAGCCGCAGGAGCTTTAACCTTCTTGGCACACGGGGAGAGGGAGCAGTGCCGGGCTGTCTTCTGTGCCGGTGACGGCTGGTGCTGGGGCGTCTTGGCGGTGGCGGCGCTCTCCGGTGCCGAGGAGGCATTTCTCCCCGGCGCGGACTGTGAGGCACTCGGTGCCAAAGCTGGAGTTAGGGCTGCCTCCATTAGGAGCTGCTTAAGACGAGAGTCTCGCTCCTTTTTTGTCCGCGGCTTAAACAATTTGCAAATCTGACACTTATCTGTGAGATGGGATTCCCCCAGGCACTTTAGGCAGGAGTTGTGGGGGTCTCCCCTTGGCATCGGCCAGTGGCAGGCCGAGCATGGTTTGAAGCCTGGTGAACCAGGCATGGGCCTGGGCACCAGGAGAGGGGAAGGGGCTAATCCCCAACCCTCTAAAGTATATACACTAACTACGTTAACAAAAGTTAATAAAAGTATAAACTACAACTATAACTATAAAACTATATACACAAAAAGTACTAGAATGGGTGAATAGCTAGGGAAGTGGAGAACAGCTAAGCCGTGCTCCACTGTTCCAACGACCGACGCGGGCGGTAAGAAGGAACCGAGGAGCGGACAGGTCAGCAGGGGGTATATATTTGGTGCCATAGTGGCGCCATGCCAGGGGGTGCCCAGCCGACCCACCAGGTGTTGCTAGGGTAAAAATCTTCCGACGAACGTGCACGCGGCACGCGCACACCTGATTGGAATGGATATGAGCAAACACTTGAAGAAGAACTGATAGTGATGAGTAGAACAAGAATTTTCTATTGGCAGGGAAGTGGCAGGACTTTATTGAATGTGGATCATAAAAATGATAGCTCCAGTCACACTTTTTTGGCTATTCAGGGGGGAGATAAATCCCAATGGACCCATTTTTTGTGCAGATTCCAACTTCCTTCTATGAATTCCATTATAAATTAGATACAAAGAGCTAGATCTACAAAGGGGAATTAGGCTTAACATTACAGCACCTAACTTTAGGTGTCTTGCCATTCAACAGAATCCTCACTCCTGGGCTAGGCAGTCAGGCTCCCTGTATAATGTATGTGGAGAGTTATTCACCTAAGAATGGGATACACAAAAAGGCAGCACTGAGCAGGGAGCTGCCAGAAATGGGAAATGCTAAGGAGAAGGACGTGGGATAAGATCTGCACCTGAAGAGGTTTAGGGCCAGATTTAAAAAGATATTTAGGTGCCTAGTGGAATTTTCAAACACATCTAGGGCGGTGGTCCCCTATCTTTTTATCTCACGCCCCTCTTTATTGCTGTCCATGCCCCCCAGGAGCCACGACTGGGAGTGAGGCCACAGTCAGGGATGGGGCTGCAGCTGGGAGCGGGGCTGCGGTTGGAGCTAGGGCCACAGCCGGGCCAGGACCCAGGGACGAAGGCTGTCTGCAGCTAGAACCACAGCCAGCCCGCAGTTAGGCCAACAGCTGGGGTCATGGCTGGGTGTGGAGCTACAGCCAGGCCAGGGGTGGGGCCGGAAGTGGAGCTGCAGCCGGCGGCGGGTCTGGAGCAGGGTTGCTTTCTCCCCACTCCGTGGGGGCTGGCCCCACCATGCTCCCCCAAACATCTCTAGTCCCCAAAGTTTGGGGACCACTGATTCAGGGTAAAATCAATGGGTATTAGATGCCTAGGTGCTTTTGAAAATCCCACCTAAATATCTTTAAAAATCTGGGCTTTAGGCAGTTATTTCCACTAGGGAGTCAGTCATGCATCTTCTCCTGAGTTAGGTACCTAAGCCAAGTCAGCCATTTCTCACAAAAAACAACACAAAACACAACATGATGGTCATGCTCTCCTTCTATATTCATTTCACCAGAAAGCAAGAATAACTCTCTAGCCCAGTGGTTAGGGCACTCACCTGGTATATGGGATGGCAAGGTCCATGGCCCTGTTCCAACTCAGGCAGAGTAAGGATTGAACTTGGGTTCCCACTTCCTGGCAGTGTGCACTAAGCACTGGAGTATAGGGTGCAAGGATGTATTTTATATGGGGCCTGACCCCGTAGACCTACTCTAAGGTCGGGCTGTGTAGGTGAGATAGGTGGGGGCATGCCTAATTTGTGAATCCTGCTGGGGTTTGGGCAAGGACTAAGCATCAACACTGAGGCATGCACACAGCAGCCTACCATCAGAAATGTAGGCACCATGGGGACTTTCCTGGTGGAAACTTAGGACCTAGGACTTTAGACACCTACAAGGTTAGGTGGCAGCTGAGTTGGGGTTCTGAGGTTCTCTGCTTTATACTTAGGCACCCAAGTCCTTTTGTGGATCTATTCCTAAGTTTGCATGAGTCTAAAAGTTAGAGCATAAAGTATAGAAAAATCATAAAATCATTTATACACAAATATCTTTATTTAAAAAGTTACACAATTCCAGAAGACCATTACTACTATATATTATACACATATGCCATAAAAAAGGGTACAAATTGTATTACCATAGCTGCCATACTTGTTCCCTAACAGTATTACAAATTCTGCAATACATCAGATAGGCTATCGAGTGGGTCTGACCTACTTCTACACTTCATGGCTATCAAGGGGGAGAGTATTGCAGAAAAGGAAGCCTTCATTTTCCACAAGGAATGAAGGGAGCAAGAGTTGAGGTCATCTCTAAAATTACTTCATCTCTGGAAAGAAGTGAATTTCCTGATTTAGTCTAAATAGGGCAAGTCAACACCCTCAGTTTTCTGGAGGCTCATCATTAAAGGTTTGATTGCCCTTTTCTCTCCTCTTCCTGAAAAACTTAAAATAGAAGCTACTCTGGAGATTTAGGTTACTTTTAATACATAATAATATCTGAATTTAAAATCACTGTCATTTAGGCCCTAGTTAATTACAGTAGAACCTCACTAAACTTTATACCCTATAGTTCAACATAAAAATGGTCTCTCCCTTCTTCTCAGCAAATAATTAATAGTGAAGTGCTGTAGTAAGGAATTGCATTACTAAGACTTCATTACTTATACAAAACATTACAAAATATTTACTGACACTATCAAATAGCTAAAACTCAACTAACATTTGTCCAATTAATATTGTGATGCATTATCAATCTCCCCCCTCCCCCTATTTTGAATATTCCAGTGATTTGCAACACATCTCCAACTCTTTAGGGCAACTAATGAGGTTCTACTGTATTCTTACAAGATGTTGCATACATTTAAAACTCTTGATATGGGATGGACTTCTGTTTGATAGAATTTTCTGTTACGCAGTGCTTAAACAAGTTAGCCAATGAGGTTATTTTCAACAACACTAGTGCAGAATGGTTTCTTGTCACTACAGAAGTCCCTGTCTGAAGCTTATTCAGTGAAAAACAACATTTGTTTTGAGAGCACTTGAAATCCAGAAAGAGCGGAACAAGGGAAAGGAAGCAAATAGTATGCCACAAGATTCCAAATATTCATAGTACTATTTACAAATCAATTCATTATTAAATTGACATTCTTGCTTTATTGAAAAAACCTTAATATAAAACATGTATTTCTGAGCAATAAAGAAATATGAATCAGTTCACAACTTGACAAGTGAATTTCATCATTCCAGCATCAACATTTAGACATCCATAAAAACAGGCAGAAATTGTTTAGGTACTAGTTGAATTTGTACCAATTACCTTCCTACAAATTGAGGTAATGTGAAAAACCCCTAGCATTAAAAAAAAAAAAAAAAAAAGCATTGACCTGAATTAAAGTACAAAAGGAAACAAGAAATAGAGAATGTTCCAGTGAAAACTAGTCATTTTTCCTGTACAAGCACGACGTTGAAAGGAAAATCCTGCACCATCTATGGATAAAGCTGTAGAACAACTTCAATAAGTGGGGGGTTAGAAAATCGGCCAGATGAGCTGAAGCAGACTGTTCTACTAAAAACCAACACCTGGTACATTACAAAGACTGAAATAATTAAATATCCTGAGTACACCTGATGAAGGGCTCTAGTTAATAGTGATGAAGGACAAGCTTTACTTTTAGAACTCTCTCTTTAAAGTCTATCAACATTTAAAATGATCGGTTTTGGAAATTTATTTGTTGTTGTGACTGATCAAGGTTCTTGACATGATTCAGATTTTTTAATTTCCTTCAAAAAGGTATTTTCAACACGCAGTTTTTCAACCTCCTGTAAAGAGAGAGAAATATGGTACTCAGAAGAAAGTCTGTCTTCAAGAGATTATACTTATTCTAAATTGTAAAAAGAAAAGCCACTAAATGTGATGACATTAACATCTAATTTTTGCAAGCTGTACTATTTCTTTAGTGTTTTATAACTACAGGAGTAATTAAGAAAATTGAACAATACTGACATTGATGAAACTGACTAGCTATGAATCAAACATTGTTGCATGGAATTGCAGGATGCCAGGAATAAGTTAAATAAGGGAATGAGAATTCTAGTCTCCTGATCAAGCTTTTGCTTTCTGTTCGACCTCAAATCATTTATTTAATCTGTATTCTAATTTCTGGGACACATACCTCAGTAAGTTTGGCATAATCTTTCTTCAGTTTCACAAGATACTGAATCTTCTGGTTTAGGTTTTGGTGACCTACTAACTTCCCGTTCTCCACAGCGAGAAACTCTACTTGCTTCCTTAGCAAGTCCATCTCCTGTAATTAAATAATAAATTAAATACAAAATGTGTGTCTTTTTTTGACATGTTCAGATTTTAAGAAAGCTGTTTCTTGTGAAATTGGCAATACTGCTACTGTAGAACCTCAGCATTACAAACACCTCAGGAATGGAGGTTGTTCATAACTCTGAACAAAACATTATGGTTGTTCTTTCAAACGTTTACAACTGAACACTGACTTAATACAGCTTTGAAACTTTACTATACAGAAGAAAAATGCTGCTTTACGCCCTTTTTTAAAGTAGTTTATGTTTAACACAGTACTGTACTGTATGTACTTTTTTTTTTTGGTCTGCTGCTGTCTGTTTGTGTACACCCGGTTCCAAATGAGGCATGTGGTTGACTGGTCAGTTCATAATTCTGGTGTTCATAACTCTGAGGTTCTACTGTATTTAAGTCTGTTGTAGCATATAACATAGCTATGGGTCCATCCACCAATTGATACCTACTTGTTACTCAGTCTCATTGGCTACTAGACTAGATTTCTCTAGAGGACAAGTACAGTTGGGCTGATCTGTATTTCAGATCACGTTTGCATAGAACTCCCCTTGGCATTTGATTACTACACTACGAAATACAGTTGAAATAAAAATAATCTATAAAGTAAAAAGCCACATTTTGGGAGGCAGTCCTTGACTCCTTTACAGTTTGCTGGTTAATTCACAATATTGACTATTTATCATGGGTTTGTCTCCCAATCAATGAGGTTCTAGTGGATACAATTGGTGAAAGGAAGTCACACGTTGCTTATAACCTTTTCAATTTTGTGTCTCTCTTCACAGGCTTCTTCTAGTTTTGATCTCATTTCTTCTTTTTCCTGGAATGTTTTTGACTCCAAAGCTCTTGTTCGTTCTATTTCCATGGTCATTTCAAGATAGGCACTCTCTGTGCTCTTAAGGGCATTTTTGGTCTCTGCTAATCTGCAGATATAAAAGTATTATAAAACACATCAAATTAACCACGTTAATGCATTCACATCACTCCTCTATATCCCATCACATTCTTTTATTAAAAGGTCCTTTTGGGATACGTGCCCTAGAATATGTTAATAGGTACTGTTTAACACTGGTACATAACCACCATCTTCAATTGCCTGATCTTTTAAGGGTATGTCTACACTGCAATTAAAAAAGCTGTGGCTGGCCTATTCCAGCTGACTCAGGCTTGTGGGGCTTGCACTAAGAGTCTGTTTAATTGTGGTGTAGGCATTCAGACTTGGGCTGGAGTGCACACTCTAGGACTCTGCAAGGTAGGACGACCCCAGAGCTCGGACTGCAGCCTGAGCCTGAACATCTACACTGCAATTAAACAGCCCCTTAGCCTGAGCCCTCGGAGCCTAAGTCAGCTTCACGGGCCAACTGTGGTGTCTAATTGCAGCGTAGACATACTCTAGCTAGTGTCCTTCACTTGGAATTCAATGCTGGGCAGAAGTACTCCATTTCAAGCTTAAATTTCCAACTCTTTCAACTAAGCTAATGAAATTGGAAATGGAATCGTAGCCTACAAGAACTTCCTAGAGTGCACTTCACTCATAAAAATCCAGCACTCAGAAGGTGAACTCAGAGTCTCTTATATGAAGATTATATTACTATTTCATTTGATTGCATGCTGGTGAATCTCTCTTCAAATACAGAATTTTGGCTCACAATTCATTCAGCCTGATGCCTTAAACATTCTTTTTCTTGATCACAAGACCAGAAGCAGTGCTCAGGAAACATTGTGCTCTGACAAAACCTTTCTAGCCCTGGCAGGTTGTGAAGTGTAAGATCTTAAAATGTATGTGTTATCAGTATTTCCACTGTTAATGAATATACACTTGTGAACCTGTTAATGTTTTACAAAAACTTAATACAGTTTCACTTTTATTTTTCCTCCCCAGAAGTCTGAGAGTACCAGCGCTGCTGCAAAAAGCAGGTCCTGTTTCCACATTGAAGAGGAACAACAAAAGGCCTAAAGGTGAGAAGAGACACTAATAGACAATATCTTTTCTGTCTTTTGTCTGATATTTTCTCCACTTAAAAGATAACTTGCAAAGGTGGAAAAAACCAGGCCTCGTGTCTTACTGCTTCTTTATGATGCAATAAAAACAGCCTGAAAGGTTTGTTGGAAAAAGGTGATTCCTCCCATCCCACCTTGCTTTTTACATTAGTAATTCAGGTCTTTTCTACTCTAGAAAACTCTTTGGTGACCAGAGCACTAGTAAAATATGACACTCCAAGAGATAAGATTAAAAGCTGAGCATTAGAGAGGAGATGAGAATTTTTGTCTGGTTAAAACACTTATTTAAATCTAGTGCTTAATGAACATGGGGGATACAAGGTGTCTTTATTAAGGATTCAACATTTTGCCTCTTCAGTTTAGGTGCAGGTGCGCACGGTACATACCCTGAGACACTTACCCACCCAAGAAACCCTCTAGCTAAGCCAGGGAATTCCAGATTTGACATTCTCTATATTTCCAAGGTTAAAAACATCAATTAGGGGAAAAAAAATAGATATTCATGTCATCTTTATATATAAACAGCAAAAACAAAAAAAAACACAACCCATTTTTTAAAACATTCTTTGCCAGTCACCTTTCATTCTTTTGGCCCACTGACATTCTTCTTGAATGTAAAAAAGGAACTGCTGATGACAGCAGGCTGCATGGGGCTTTGCTGGAAGAAGAAACCATGGAAGTGATACAAATAGACTTTAATATTTAAACTCTAAGCAGCACCAAACTACTGTGGTCATAGGAACATTAGAAAATAAAACCAAGTTAAATAGACAAACTAGAAGTTCTATATAATGTTCAACAGGCAAATACTGACAAAAACGTGAGGAAATGCATGGTTTAAAATCAGCTTCTTCTGTTTAGAATTTTGCTTCCCTCCCATTCCCACCATTTGAAATCTGATATCACAGGAGAAACCAATAGTCTCAAATTCCTAAAATTGCAGATTAATGGGGGTGGGGTGGGCAGGAGAGAGTTTATGGTAATCAGAATGCTGATGTGAATGTAATGTACAATACTAATGTAACATCAAGGCTAGGAACAAATGCTACACACATTACTGGAAAGCTTAATTTTCCATCTCTCTAAAGGTGTATTCATTTCTAGCACTAAAGACTCAAGATATGAATATTAAATGAAGCAATCCGCTTGGTTCCGCATACCAGCAGTGTTACTTTGACACTGATTCAACTCTTGGAAACTCTCTTTCTTTGTTTACATGAGCTCTGCCTATTAAAGCAGATTTTGAAGAATATTGAGGCAAACTTGAAAACAGTTATTTGAAAACTACTACATTTTGAGGGTAACAACAAATTCCTGCTTACTATTAAAAAGGGAAACTGTTCGGTAGTTCAGGCCAAAATTTATTTTTTAAGACAGATTTTAATAATTAATGACTAAACTCAGAATTGTTTCCATTTTTTACAAGTTTTATTTGCATGGAAAATATGCCCCTGCAGGGTTCATAGTCTAACTATTGCAGCACTGTTATTGCATGAGTACTTGAAGTGACATGGATTAGCTAATGACAATATCAGCACTATTTCAAGACCGATCTTCATCCATCATGTCTTGACTACTATCCATCCAATATGCAGCCTATACTGCTGAGTTTCTAGCAGCAGGGACTAAATATGGCTCCCCCCATATTTATACGGCACAGGGCAATCTAATGGCACTCAAATAGTAAATTATTTATTTTCATCATTCATTCAAACTGACTGAAAGGCAAAAATTAAGTAATTAGTACAATAAATGGTAAAAAGTTAGATTTTTAAAATTCTTCAGTTTTAAATGTAATATATTGTTTTAATTCAAATAATCTAAAATAAAATATTGATTTTAACATGAGTGTCCCTAATAAGTGATAAGCTTTTTTAAAAAAAAATTTAAGGCCCATATTGCAACCACTTTCTCATATGCACAGTCCCATTAATATCAGCGGGGCTACTCACATGAATTTTATGCTTCTTCATAGGACTGGCCCTCTTTTCTGAATCAAATTGACTCTGAAAAGTCTTACAAATGAACAGAAAACTACAGTTACTTACCCTGTCATAACTGTAGTTCTCTGAGATGTTGGACTTAGTGTGGATGCCACTGTAGGTATGCAAGTGTCCATGTAGGTGAGATCAGATTCTTTTTCATAGTTGTTTCCGTTGGGTCTATGTGATGGCATAAAAGAGCAGAGTGGCCTTGACTCTCCATTTCCCTCACAATTTGAAACCTATGTTAGCTGAGGACCTTGAAAGTGGGAATAGAGGGTGGGTTGTGGGATCCACACTGACTACAACATCCTGAAAAATCTGTTACTATAGGGTAAGCAATTGTACTTTCTTCTCCAAGAATATGGCAGTGTGGATGCCACTATAGATGACTGGCAAGCAGTATCTTCTTCAGGATGTTGAGAATGAAGAATGCCATCTGCATCAAAACAAAGATCTGTATATAACTCTCTTCAATGAGGCATGGGATCTGGTAGCCAAATCCAGTGCACAATGTTTTACAAATGTAAGCAGACTGCACCACAGAAGCAAACTAGCAGATTTTGGATGTAAGCATGTTTGGAATAGGCCGAGGAATCTGCCAGACTCAGGTAGAGGGGGTCTTGATGGACAGAGAGGGCGGTTTATTCACCAACAGGTAACACAGGTGATGGTGACTGAGTTATCCATGTAGTCATTGATATGAAATGGCCAGGTCTTTCAAATGGCCAGTTATTGCTACAAACAGGCATGTGGACAATTGACAAGATTTAGTCAGGTCAATGTAGTAACTACAGGGCATGAGATATGTCTGAAGTGTTCAGTTTCTTCTCCCTGGTGTGACTTAGGGAAGAACAGACATTGCTCGATTTATGTGAAAATCCGACAACACACTGAGATTAGCTTTGCATGATGTCTCAGAACTCCTTTGTCTTGCGGAATGAGGTTATGGAGGTTCTGCCATGAGCACCTGAAGCTCACTCATTCTCCTGGCTGAGATGATGGCCATCAGAAGACTATTTTAAGGGTCAGATGGCGAGAGGGCTTAAATGGCAGCCCCATCAGCTTTAGGAAGCCCTGAGGTTTCATGCTGGGCTGAGTCTGCAAGCATGCATAAGGCCCTTAGGAAAAAGATTGAAAGTGACCTCATCAGAAGCTGATAAACTGATATTGCCGCCACATGATCAAATTGAAGGATAGTCTGGAATGTTTCCAATGCAGTAAATAATCCAGAACTTTAGGTGCTGAGGCCTGCTTTGATATTAGGTCATGTTGGGTCATACATATAGAAAACCTCTTCCACTTGAAGGAGTAAGTCTTCCTTGTGGATTGTTTCATGCTAGGATCTCCTGAACATGTGAAGAGCAGTCGTTTTCCAAAGTACTCCGCCAATCAGCTGTAGAGTCATGACATCTGGATGGAAATTTGTCCCTTGTTCAGTGACAAGTGTGGACCATCTGGAAGCCTGATTGGAAGCTGTGCTGACAGGCAGGAAGTCCATCACCCAGAACTGCCTCCGCCTGCAGAGAACTATGAGTATGAGCTTGGCTCAATCTCGTCTGGCTTTGGCAATCACCCTGGGGATTAATGGGATGGAGAGGCATACAGTAGCTTGTGGTTCTTTGGGCAGGGAAGAAATCTGGAGCGTTTCCCAGGCCTGTCCTGTCAGATTTCCTGGTTGCTCCTCTGATTCTGGTGAGGGGGCTCTTGCTATAGTTATGCAGAGGGAGACCAGGATATTCTCTTCATAAAGATATGTGGTGGGCCACAGCTGCAAAACTGGTGGGATGGTGGAGCCCACTATGACCAGAAAGGCCACAGTGGCAGATTGTCGGTGGCCTATCTGCTGCCAGTCTTATTGGGTCAACGGAACTGGGTGTTCTTAGGGCAGGGGTCAGCAACCTTTCAGAAGTGATGTGCCGAGTCTTCATTTTTTCATTCTAATTTCAGGTTTCACGTGCCAGTAATATATTTTAATGTTTTTAGGTCTCTTTCGATAAGTCTATAATATATAACTAAACTACTGTTGTATGTAAAGTAAATAAGGCTTTTAAAATGTTTAAGAAGCTTCATTTAAAATTAAATTAAAATGCAGCGCCCTCTGGACTGTTGGCCAGGACCCGGGCAATGTGAGTGTCACTGAAAAGCAGCTCACATGCCGCCTTCGGCATGCATGCCATAGGTTGCCTACCCCTGTCTTAGGGTATAGCCTAGGGTTTTGTTACAGTCTCTCTGGTGGAGTCAGGAAACGAGAGGCCTGGAAAGAGGGAGAACTCCTCCTCTGGGAACAACAGTGCCATCTGACACAGTTGCAGTGAAGATGGTGCTGGATGAAAGGTGAGGGTGGATCCTCAAGAGCACACCTAGGCAGGAATGGGTCATCAGCCCGCGCCAGATCAGTGCCAGAAGGGGGCTCAGTGTCAGGACGAGGCAGAAGTCTCTCCACTTTCTTCCCCTAGGTCTGAGGTTATCTGCATGGATCGCTCCAAAAGATGCTTCACATACCTGGATTTCCAAGTGTGAGAAGAGATGCAGCAGCAGACGGAGCATATTTTAGGGAGATGAGCTTCCCTGAGAAAGAAAACATCTCCTATACCCATATGTCATAAACAGATAGTTAAGGGTTAATGTCTCTTATCTGTAAAGAGTTAAGAAGCTCAGTAAACTTGGCTGACACCTGACCAGAGGACCAATGGGGGGACAAGATACTTTCAAATCTTGGTGGAGGGAAGTCTTTGCGCTTTTTGTTTTGTTCGTTCCCAAGCTCTCCAAATCTTTCTGAATCAGTCTCTCATGTTTCAAACGTGTTAGTAACAGCCAGGCAAGGCGTATTAGTCTTATTTTTGTTTTCTCAACTTGTAAATGTTCCTTTTTGCTGAGAGGATTTTACCTCTGTTTGCTGAAACTTGAACTAAGGCTAGAGGGGGTTCCTCTGGGCTATATGAATCTGATTACCCTGTAAAGTATTTTCCATCCTGATTTTACAGAGATGATTTTTACCTCTCTTTCTTTAATTAAAAGTTTTCTTTTTAAGAACCTGATTGATTTTTCCTTGTGTTGAGATCCAACAGGTTGGATCGGTGTTCACCAGGATCTTGGTGAAAAAGCCTCTCAAGGCTGCCCAGGGAGGGGAAGGTTTTGGGGGGACAGGAAGAGTTCCAGACACTGAAATTTCTGGATGGTTGCAGTGTGACCAGATCTAAGCTAGTAATTAAGCTTAGAAGTGTCCATGCAGGTCCCCACATCTGCACCCTAAAGTTCAGAGTGGGGGAGAAACCATGACACCATATATATAGGCATCAGGCCACTGCACAGAGGGCTTAGAGTCCACCATTTTAAATGGCTGTGCAACTTCGCGCTGGTGCATGGGGAGGGACAGGGTATGTTTCCTTTATTTCCATTTTTTTTTGGTTTTGTTTTTTGGAACATCCAACTAAAAGGAAGAACTTAAAAATCAAACAAGATGAATATCTTTTCACAGGTAAATTTGGCGCTTGGACAAAAGCCTGACTGGATTGGACACAGTTGGGATTTCACCTTGCTGCCACAGGTGGGTAAGGAACTGAGGGAGTTTCGAGGCCACTCTGCCCTTTATGCTCCTGCATGGGAACCACAAGGAAACACAAGGTCATGAATGGTCCCAACCGACATGGCTGGCTATGCAAGAGATTCTGAGCTCACGTGCATGATGTGCATGCATACCTTACCATGGAAACCACACTGACACATACTCAAAGAATCTCATGCAGTTTCAGCATATTTCAGAGCATTTTACCTAGACAGGAGCTTTGTATCAAATTTAGAAACTGTTATTGCCACCTATTGATAAAAATGCTATGAACTGAATGTTTATTTTAAAAGGTAGACAGGATTTCTGGTTTGAGGCTTTTTTTGTTCACATCTTCAATGTTAGTTGGAAAATGTCTTTTTTTTAAGAAGTAAGTAAATTATTTTCAGTATTTAAAACAGTTTTTGTGATCCAGTTTTCAGGGTGATGAAAAATATTTAAACTTACTCTGATCTAATTTTCAGTATTTCTTCCATCGCTTTATTCTGAAAAGATTCAAAATAGGAAGCGTTACAGCAGTAAAATTTAGAAGTTATAACAGTATTTATATGCAATTATTTAACAGCAAGCTTCTTAGTCTTTTCTGACACTGAAATAATCTTGTAACACTGCCTGACTAATATTACCAACATTCACAGCTGACTATTAAGCGGTATGGTGTCCTTGTTATGTAAACATTATCCCCCGACCGGATGAACCACAACCAGCCAGCTGGTGCAGCTGTAAGACTGGGCTGCACTATCTGGGAAGTGCGCAGCCAGGCCTCACTCAGCACATGCCATGAGCAGCCTCCACTGTAACTTAATATTGGTTTCTTTGGGCAGAAACTTCAGGAGAGGAAAGCGGTACAAGCTGCAACTCCAGCCTTGTCTCCACTCTGGGGCAAGTTGACCTAAGTTACACTACTCCAGCTATATGTTTTGTTCTGTTTCATATCAATGCAAAATTTATAATTCTAGTGAATTCTAAAGGACACTGGGCCTGATTCAAATCTAGCATTGCTTTTACACTGGTTTAACTTGATTGAATTCAACAGTGATAATGATTAAGGCCGTACCAAATTCACGGCCATGAAAAACGTGTCATGGACCATGAAATCTGGTCTCCCTGGTGAAATCTGGTCTTGTGCATGCTTTTACCCTACACTGTACAGATTTCAGGGGAGAGACCAACATTTCTCAAATTGGGGGTCCTGACCCAAAAGGGAGTTGCAGGGGGGTCATGGTATTGCCACCCTTACTTTTGCGCTGCCTTCAGAGCTGGGCGGCCAGAGAGAGATGGCTGTTGACCAGGTGCCAAGCTCTAATGGCAGCATCCCGCCAGCGGCAGCACAGAAGGGTGGTAAAACCACGCCACTCTTACTTCTGCGCTGCTGCCATCAGAGTTGTGTGGCCGGAGAGTGGTGGCTGCTGGCTGACGGCCCAGCTCTGCAGACAGCAGCATAGAAGTAAGGATGGCAATACTATAGCATCCTTACTTCTGCACTGCTGCTGGTGGCAGCTCTGCCTTCAAAGTTGGGCTCCCTGCCAACAACCACCCCTCTCCAGCTGCCAGCTCTGAAGGCAGTGACGCTGCCATTTACAGCAGAGTAAGAGAGGAGAATGAGAACCAGTGAACTTGATTCATCTACACTGGGATATGGAGGCCATGTCTACACTTACTGGGCATCGATGCTGCCGTGATCTATGCACAATGCTCTTCCATCAACTTACTTTACTCCTCTCATTCCGGTGGAGTACCTGAGTTGACCGGAGAGCGCTCTGTGGTTGATTTAACGGGTCTTCACTAGACCTGCTAAATCAGCCCCCGCTGCATCGATCGCAGCAGTGTCAATCCTTGGTAAATGTAGACATGGCATCTATGTCCTGGTGAAGATTAATCAAGCTCAGTGGATCTCTTTCTCCTCTCTTATTCTGCTGTAAATCATCATTACTGTTGTTGAATTCAATCAAGTTAAGCCAGCGTAAAAAGCAATGATAGATTAAAATCAGGCCCAGTATCCTTTAGAATTCACGAGAATTATAAATTTTGCATCGATATGAAACAGAACAAAACATGAACAGCAACACTTACAATCAGCAAGAGAACTGATCATATAAAAAGATAATACCTTTGATAGTCTCTCTTCAGCAATTTCCTTCTCTCTCTCTTTTAGATGCTGAATGTCAGAGTGCTTGTGACCACTGCAGAAGTCCAAGAATGAGAATTCATCTTTCTTATGTGCAAAGGGAACCATTTATAACACAAGAGCTGCACCAGAAAAAACTAGTAATAACTTGTAATTTTCTTAATGCTTGCTCAGAGTCTGATTACCATATAATCACAAAATACAGTTCTGGAAAAAGTTTAAACTTTTATATTCTTAAGAGTTTTAGTTACCAAAAATACATTCTCTCCAAAAGAAAGATTTTTGCTATGGGCAGTGAAATCAGCATTTTAATTAAAAAAAAAAAAAAGTTTCATTTGGTGTTGGTTTAAGAACAGAAGTTTCTAATACAGAGCTTAAAGATAAACCTCAGGGTTTCAAGTAAACATTTTTAGAGGCCACAATTTTGATACTCCATATGGATTGCAGAAAACAACTTCCTTCTAAGAGAATTCAAAAGTCTTGCTTAGTTAAGAGGAAATGATTTTTATTCAGAATATTTAGAGACTTGTTTGAGTTTAACAGAAGATAACAAAAACACTCAAGAAACAGTTGGAAGAAAAGATAAACTATCAGAAAACAAAGAAGTGTTTATTTTTCTTTCTGAGTCACTTGTGATTATCTTTACTATTTTAGAAAAACTATGTGAGAAGACATTTACATATACTAAAGGCAGGGCTGGTAGCAAGGCCTATTATGCAGACTGCAGAAGATGTGTACAGGAAGAGAAAGGATTGTCTCATGGGGAAGGCAATTGAATCTTGCCTTGGAAATCTGAATTTCATCCCCATCAGACTCCCTGTGTGATGCTAGTCAAGTTACTGACCTCTTGTGAGAAGTTTCTGATATATTCCTTATTTACTAGGTGCCTGATTTGAGACCTTATGATCTGATTTGCAGAAGTGCTGAGTGCTAGCAGCTGCAATTAAAGTCAATGGAGCTGAGGTCTGAACATATTAAGTGCTACATACTTTGAAAAAATCACGTCCACG
The DNA here is from genome assembly GCF_003597395.2 of Chelonoidis abingdonii. Taxonomy (NCBI): domain Eukaryota; kingdom Metazoa; phylum Chordata; order Testudines; family Testudinidae; genus Chelonoidis; species Chelonoidis abingdonii. The sequence goes on from NC_133770.1 coordinate 86,034,560, forward strand.
TGTCTCACGTTGGGCACCCAAAATTAGGTACTTGACCTTCTCTTTGAGCCTCAGCTCCCTATCTGTAAAACTTTGTAATATTCTAATTTTCAACGCTTCCTAATGGAAAGGCAGATTCAAGTCCTACCTTATATCCAGTTGTAAGGTGCCACACCTTTGTATATGACTTGTCCTTTATTACATTAAGGTTTTTCCTTAATTGATTAATAATTAGTAGTAACAAAATCTCATTCACTGATTTATGCTTCAAAACAACAACTTCATATATTTAACATTTTGTAAACCCTCTAGGGAGTTCATCAAACAGAAAAACACCAGAACAAATGAAAATTTTGAGGGAAAAAAAAAGTCTAAAAGCAAGCGCGCAGCCTGCAGATTCAGACAAAGATCATACTTTTTACAGTCTATGGGTATGCACCAGTTTGAAGCCTTTTCACTAATCATCTTTTCATTTTGCACAAAGCATAGAAAGTTATGTTTCTTACTGTCGAAGATGAGGTGTGGAATTCTGACTCCATTTAAGTCAATGGGAAAACACCAATTGATGGCACTGGGACAGTATTTAGTTTTGTCTATTTTTCTAATATGGATAGTGTTTATATTCTATTACTTTTCCCAGTTAAAAGTTGCATGAACAGGTAACTAGGAGTTATAAACTTGTTTCTTTTATAACTTTACAAATGATTACAGTACAATAATTATTTCAAAGGCAATACTATTTACTGGCCATTAAAGCATACCATGAAAATAGGTTTCATTGAGTTCTCTTAGTTTAATTAGTTCTGATACTGCAAGTATAATATTACACATACCGTAAAGATGAAGAATTACAATTTAGTTTACATAATCACTTAAGAGTTAGGACAGCTTTTTACCAGTTCTTCCTTTCTCTCTGATACTCTTCAAGCTGGCTCTGTAGGTTCCTATTATTTTCTGTTAATATCTGCATTTCCAGGCGCAGATTTTCTAGTTCACATAACTGTCCCTAAACCAAGCAAGAAAAAAATGTTATTTGAACACTACACCACAATTCTTGTTTTCATTTACAAGTAAACAATTTCCAGTAAAGTACAGAAGGAACAAATATTCTGAAACTGTTCAATGGAAGACATAATAAATTCTCTGTCAAGATCCTATCACGAGCATAATTTGGGGAGCAGGCATTGCCCCCTCACCTCAAACAGCAAGCCTCACGCAGGCTCAGAATTTACCCCCACACCGCACTCCACATGCAGCCCCGTTGGCCTGACTGTAACTGCTCCCCCAAATACAGAAGTCAAACTACCACCTATGGATCCCGTACCAATAAAGCGTGAACAAAACTTGCTTTGCAGAAAGCCAAGGTTGCTGGTAGATCAGCAACAGAGACTGCAACAAAGTGATACAAGAGACTATCTTTTTTCAATCAGCTGATTGCTCTGCTTCTTTAGAATGCTACCAGCACAGGAAAGGAGATGATCAAGAGCAGGCTTCCTGCATGGCAGTGCTGAGTGCCAAACACCAATCCACTAGGATAGTCTATATACATTTAATATTAACTTTAACCTTCAAAACTACCTTTTCTGTTGACTTCACATTACCTTTAGCCTTAGGATTTCATCATTTTTAGCTCTTCTTTCTTCATTTAATTCAGATACAAGATGCTCCAGAGTAATTGCAGAAGCTTTCCGATCTGCTATTTCCTGCTCCTGAGTTTCCAGGAATTTTGCCAGATTAACACCAAAATTAGGGGGAGTTTTTGGACTCTGACAAATAAAAACAGTCATACTGAGAAGGGGGAGTCTTCCCTATACTGCATAAGCATACATTAAAAGATTTTACTTGTTCATGCTGTATAGCTAGGAGACAAACATCAATAATGTTGTTTACCTTACAAAACAGAAATAGGATTTCACAGACTATACAACTCTTTTCAATATACAGTCACTATTTCTGTACCCAGGCTAAAGATGTTTTCCCCACACACACACGAACACACACACTGCTTTGCTTCTTCAGTGAAGTAAAACTACAGTACATAATTAAAATGAAATACTATACCTCTGGCAGCACTACTGCAGCAGACTCCACAAAACAGTCTAATTGTTGCATTTTTAGTTCATAGTCACTTTTCCTCTTTTCCAGTTCTTCTGTTTTTTTGTCCAGCTATTATAAAGCCCAATCAATTAAAATTCAGTTAGCACTAAATGTTCACAGAATGTTGAAAGAATTAAAGCAAAAACTAATAGTTTGTAAGTATGCAAGTTTACGGTATATATTCTGAGTACATTAATATATTTGACTTCAGACTATGTTTTACCCTGTCAACAGTTCTTCCACATTTACTGTACCTACGGTCTTGGTTCCTTGTTCCTCTCCAAGCAAACACTATTTGAAACATTTAAACAAGGTACTATGTTAGCAGCTAATCTGCTTCTTTTTGGCTAGCATTCAGCCTCACTCTAGTCAGGGTACATAAATGACACAATGAAAATCAAGCTGCAGTGCGTAGTTACGTGTCAGTGAAAGGATCTGGCAGGGAAGGCAATGGGGAACCACTCTGGCAGCGGGGAGCTTCCAGAGCCTTTCCCTACTGCGTCCTCTTGTCAGAGCCTCTCTCTGTTGCCAGAGTCTTTCCCTGTGGCGGGGAAAGGCTTCAGCAGGACACTGCACTGTAGATGGGGGAAGCACTGTTTGGGCCAATGGAAACCCGTACAAGGTACAGAGAGAGTGCTCATGTGTCTCTTTACTCACCTAAACAGTGCCTCACTACCTACATTACTACTTATACTCGTGTTAGGGAAATGTGCAGTGCACGTACTCTACACACTCCTGTAAGGAGCATGCAGGATAGATGTACCCTAAGGTAGGTGGATATTTGTGCTCCAAAAGATATTAGGGGTGACTTCAAATCACCCTCTTACTTTGTATCATTTACACCGCTCATTGGTTATCCACAAAAACTACCGCATATGACAAAGAGGAAAAAGAAAACCCCGTTTTGTATTGTTCAGACCTCATGTTGTTGTGTCTTTATTTCCACTCTCATGTAAAATCAAAGCCTTCAGAAGTAACCCTTGTGCTAGCTTGGGACTCCCCATTAGCAAGTTGTAAAGCTTATCCAGACCTTTGTTCAAAATCCTTTAATTTATCACTGTCCAATGCAGTGAGAAATATATTGTCAACAAAAAGCAATCAGTTAGGGAGGTGTGTGTAGGTTGCAATGTATGATGTAAGTCTCTCAAAAAAATGAATGAATTTAGGAACGTCCTAAATTTTACCTGTTCCTTAAGTTCCTGAATTAAAGCTTCTTTCTTTACTAAGTCTTCTTGTGCACACTGAAGCAATACTGCATGTTTTTTAGAAGCCTCTGTTAACTTGCTTAGTTGCTCAGTGGTATGGTTCAGGTCTTCATACAGTAGTTCTATCTGTTTTATTTAAATGGACAAACAAAAGTAGAAAAAGTGAAATAAATAGAAATAAAATACCTGCTTTGGAAGAGTAAAGCGGTGTACAGTAATGGTTTATTAATTACAAGGGTCCCTTTCCCTCTACCTTTTTTTGGTTTAAATAAAGTCAGAACTAAAGTAAATATTCATCCCTAAAGATAAACTTCTTATTTTGGCTATTCTTGATATGTAGTATCTTAGCCCCAGAGCAAAATTTTGTAACAAAGTTTTCAAAGGTACCTTAGGATATTTTAAAGTTACAGTTAAATTATTAGTCCATGTTTTCCATTATAAGTAGAGCTGCAGGTTTGTCATGGTGCAGAAAAAGCCATTGATACCATGTTTTCTCAGTTTGGCCATGACTCCTCTGTCTGTGTGCGTGACTTACTACAGGAAGGCTCTAAGTGGGTGTGTTGCCAGCCCAATGCAGAGGGGAGGGGTTTGGAAAATAAGCCCTTCCCACATTTATCCACAGGGTTGGGCAGCACCCCCACCGCTCTAGGCACTGTACCCTAGCGGATTGGGTCACGGTACCACTCAAGTTAACCTACCCAGGACACTATGCCCGGAGCATACAGCTAGGCTCAGCCAGCTGCTGCTGTTGCCTCCATGTGAGTGCAGGGCAGGTTTCTCTCAACCCCCAGGCCTAGTGCTTTCAGCCTGTGTCCCCCTGCCCAGTCCCAGGATCCTGTCTCCCTCTTCACTGACCCTAACAAGTGTTCCCCACTTGGGCCCACCACCAGGGGGATAGTGAGGGGAAGAAGAGGTCCTGGTCCCTTCTGGGGGATGGGATGGAGAAGAGGTCCCAGCTGGGAAAGGAAGACATGCCAAGCCTGAGCCCTGATTGCCAGGGCGCAGCCCTGAGAGCACATTTAGAAGTACCATGCCACCCTCCAGGTCCCAGTGCCCTTGTTCATCATGGAAGACCTGGAATCTGGACTGCAGCCTCTCTTCTCAATGCTGCGGGGCTCAAGGAGGTCCCAGGGCCTCTCCTCTCAGACTTCTGCATTTGTACTTGGGCGGGGGCTTCCTCAGTTGGGCAGAGATGTGAGTACCCCACCTCATTATTTCCTGTGCAGGTAGTAGGTTTCTAGCTGTGCGGCCACAGGCACTGCTTTCTAGGGCACATCCAATAAGGCAGGAAATGGTGGCTGCTGGGTTTCCCCTCAGAGCCAGCCAAGGCAGAAGGGAAATCTCCCATCTTGTGCTCTTGGTCTGAGGACAATGACAAAACTTGCCTCGGAGGTAACGCTGAACTTAATTTGTTACACAATTTATTTTTTTAAATTAAAAAAAAAAAAAATCAGGGAGCAGTCAAGGTAAATTTTTTAGTAACCTGTGGCTTTAAGTTTACCATGACTACATCATGATTTTTCATAAAAAAGTGCTGTGACAAATCTGCAGCCCTAATTATAACTATCTTGGGGTGTAATTTAAGCTAAAACAATCATGTTTTCCAGTTGTACTTACCCAAATATTGCATAGTTTCAGAAGTAAATTAGAGAGTTCAGTGTTTTTTTCCTGTTGCCTTACAATTACGTTTCATACTACAGTACAGATACCCGAGTTGGAGCCTGATAAAGTACCTTGACCGACTGCAGTTTAGTAAGCAATTCAGTTCTGGCTTTCACCTCACAAAGACACGGTAATATAGACCCCAAATTAGTTAGGTCTAAAGCGAAGTCTGCGATCTTATACTATTCCCTAGATCCCTCATGTAGTGGATCTATTTGCAGAGAAAGGGAAGTTTGGGAGGTGAACAGTTTGTTCCGGTAGATGCAGGAATGACGCTAAGTTGCAGAATAGAGGTACTATGTATACTCCTGGGGGAATTCTGCGCTACTGTGTGTGCGCAGAATTCATGTCCTCTGCAGATTTCTTTGCTTCCCTGCAGAAAAATGGCTGACAGGGAAGCAAAAGGAACCTGCAAGAGTAGCCACGCACCACTCCCTAGCAGCACAGATACATCATTTCAAGCACCCAGAGCAGCCAGTGGAAAAGTTGATCACTGCAAGGCTGAGGACATCCCAGTCAGTGGCTCCTGCCCTGAGCCAGGATCAGCTGCTAGTCCCAGCTGAGCTGGAGGCAGGAGAGGAAGGAACTTCCTCTTCCCTTGCAAGGAGCGGCTGGGGCTATGTCAGACCCACCCCCAGAAACCTGCCCCATCACTCCTCAGCTGCGGGAGGAGGGGTCACAGTACGGGGGAGCTGCTCCCCATCCACCCAACCCCCGTGCATCTGGACATCCCATATGCAGACACCTCCACCAGGCCTCACACTGTACAACCAGAACCTCCCAAGCCCTTCATACCTGAACCCCACCCCACTGAACCTCAACCTCTGCATCTGGAGCCCCCCTGCACCCAGACCTCCTGCCTCCGGACCCCTACCCCTGCATCCAGACCATCCCCACTGAGCTCCCTACACTCAAACCCTCACCCTGATAAGCCGTACACCTCTGCACCCCCCTGAACCCCCACATCCAGACCCCCCACTCTCAGCACCCCCTTCTGAGCCCCAACTACCTTCACCTGGAAGCCCCCGCAGAGCTCCATTGCCCGTGAACCTGCAATCCCCCACTAATGAGCCTCTGTACATCCAGATCCCCCATACCTAGACCCCCCACTGAACTGACTGCACCCATATTGTCCCACACAAAATCCTCTCACTTGACACCTGGATCCACTCCACACTTGGATCCTGCCTGCCCCACACCTGGTGGAGAGGGGCAGGGCCCAGGGTGTTTCTGGGGCAGGCCCAAGCCTTGTGCTGTGTCAGAGTTGGGTGCAGCTTCACCACTGAATCCATGTCCCAAGGGTGAGCGGTGGAGAGGCTGCAGGGTGATTTCCCACCTTCGTACAGCCAGTGGCCTGTGCTCCCCACTTCCATGCTGGAGCCTCTGCATTTATTTACTAACAAATAAAGCTTTCAGAATTTTGCATAATTTTAAAATATTGTCTACAGATTTTTTAATTTTTTTGGTGAAGAATTCCCACAGGAGTATACGTAGTCCAAACAGACTATTTTATGAAGACTTAAGTCAAACCTGAGCACCTTCCTCTGTTAGCTATAGGACATGCTCTACAGAATAAATGGGGATGGCAGTGAGAGACTGGATACAGAATATAAAAATAAAACAATTAAAATAGAAAAGATGCAGCCTTAGTCAAACTAACTGTGCATGTTAAATTTTACTCCAGCGGGTGGAGCTTCTGGTTAAAAATTATGGGTAAAGGAGAAGCTTCTTAACATAGCAACACAGAAAAAAAATGACTGTTAAACGCAATATTCTTTTATCATTTTCAGTCAATTATACTTTAAGGACCCGAAACAATTCCCTTTAAACTCAGGCCTGGTCTACTACGTGTTTAAATCGATTTAAAGAGCGTTAAATAGATTTAATGCTGTACCTGTCCACACTACAACGCCCTTTATATCGATATAAAGGGCTCTTTAAATCGATTTCTGTACTCCACCCCGACAAGAGG
>NC_133770.1:86043349-86068273 GCF_003597395.2 Chelonoidis abingdonii
GCCGAATTACTGTGCCTAGTGTGGCCGCATGAAATCGAATTTATAATATCAGTTTTATAAAACCGATTTTAGCTAATTCGATATTATCCCGTAGTGTAGACGTGGCCTCAGTTGAATGACTCTTACTAGCTCTAAGAGCTGGATCAAGCCTTTGGTACAGGATTAAAAAAAAAAAATCTTATTAAATATTAAAGAAAATATTGAGACAATTTGATGGCGTTTGCCAGGTGTTCCCCCCAAACGTTTGTACCTTTCTTTCCAACCAATGATATTTTGTACCCAAGTGAGGTTAAATTCCATGTAAATGCTTAAAACAAAAAAACAAATATATCCAACTCATCTGTAGCAGAAAATCACAATAAGGTACTGATGTTAGCACTCTTACATTAACTTTATCAGCTGCCTCTTTTCTCTCCAAGGTTTCTCTCAGCTTCTCAATCTGCCTTTCCTGATCCTCTATGATTGCTTTGTTTTCATCTTTTGCAGCCAGGGCACAATTATACTTCCACTAAGAAAACAGAAAAGTTAAATTTCAGGACTATGACAATGCAAGCAAGATAGCTAAGAAAATTGCTAAAAGCAACTCAGCTGTTGCATCTTGGAATCTTGAGATGACAGAACTATAAAATCATGGTTAGAGAACTGTCTGAGATAAAATACTAAAGGTCCAGTGAATAGAAGTGTTACTGCTTGCTAAATCCCACACACTAAGGTTTTGCATCAGAACTAAAACTGAGATTAAATTCAATGTCATCTGACTATTTTAAGATCATATCTATTAGTGATAGTCATGCCTTGTTCCCCTTTCCTAGTTCTGTTAATATGCTGTGCGACCATGGGTCAGTCAAAGGCTCTACCTCTAGTATTCGTAAAACAGGTATGATGCTAACCTACCTCATAAGGGTGTTTTGAGTAAATGTGTTTGGAAAGTACTTTGAGATCTTCCATGAAGGTTGCAATGAAACAGAGAACTATTTCCCATAGGATAAGTGTGTATGTTAGGTGTACCTGATGTAATATGTACAAAGAAAAATTATAGTTCATATTCTGAAGTTGTATGTTCATTTCTATGCTAGGTCCTTTTGGGTTCACAGTATATGTAAAATACTGCATGCGTTGCTGTATCAGTTTGCAATAAAACGAAGTATAAAAGACTGCAAGGCCTCTGTTAAAAAAAGGCACATTAGGAAGACGACAAAAGTCTCACAGCTTCAGTGAGAAAGCACGATTTAGTAAGTAAGGGCTCATCTCCTGCAAGTACTTATGCAAGCAAATAAGATTCTTATAATAAAGTTATTACGTCATGGGTGCTTGCAAGACTGGAACCTAGGAGTTGTCTCATAACTACAGTTTCTTTCCTACAAATGAATTCAGTGACTTCAGCTTCATTTACTGATCTCTCAAACCACCAATTTCTCAACAAAATTAAACATGAATGTGTCAGCTGATTGAAGTTCACAGGAACTGAGGAGGTCCGGTAAGATAAATGTCTGTCTACTCACCATGCGGAAAAAGCTCAGTTTCCAAGACCACACTAGGAGTAAACTGCTCAGAAGAATACAACTAAAGTTGAAAGAAACTCACCCTACAGCTAATTAAGCTGTTCCACATTTATGATAAAATATGTAATTGAAAGTGTTCAGCCTGGCATTTCATTCCATTTTTGTGATACTCAACATTGCCCCACATCTTTTCAAAAAACGGAACATACATTTATGTCCTCCAGCTCTCTTGTCAGTCCATCAATGGATTCTGTCTTGTGACTAATAGATGTCCTAAGCTCCTGGATTTGGCTCATCAAGTCAGATACAACCTCCTGCAAAAGAAGAAAAATGTTGAACCCAAATTTCACTGGACTTTGTCACTATTTAAATAATTTTTGCTTAGCCCATATTTCACTTTGAACCAAGAAAATATTTTGAGTGTTTTTTTAAATTACTTTGATTAGAGTGTGAAGGAACAGTACAATTTTTGAGGTTAAAAAGCACCTCTCTTTACCCTAAGGTTTCATACAAAATGTTAAATAGCTTATTTACTATTCCAAGATTAAAAGGAAAAAAGACTAATTTTGTTGTACAAACTGTTTAGTCCTACTCTGATCCTCTTCTGGTAGAAGGTTATGAATGTTGCTGTAAGAAGCAGGAGGAAACTTAACGGAGTGAGTTTTCTTCAAGAAACTACTACTGGACTCTAGATTTAGTGTGTCAGTTCCCTCCAACCCCACTCAATCTTCCCAAGTTTTTCCTTTGTTATGAAAACAGAGTAAGTCAGGAATTGATTGACCATCCATAACAATGGAGTTCCCATATAATTTCTTAAATGTATGTTATACTCAACGATAAAAGTTATTCACCAAAGGAGCTTTCAAAAAACTGGTATAACTATCTTAAATGAAACATGGATTGATTTTACTGACAACAACAATTACAGTGAGATTCTTACTGTGTCATTACTATGGTTTCTAATTCCAATTCCTCAGCAGATGAGCCTGACTGGAAACTCCCTGTCAATCAACAGGTGATAGTTCATGACTTTGTGTTAGCTGTTTTGTCCAGAAGACAGCACAACTCCCTTTTGTCTTCCCTCTCCAGCTGTCCCCTTATATTTCCACCCTGATTTCTCTGGCACTGTGCCAGCCTTCTTTCCCCAACTGTCTTGAAGACCCTGTGTCAGATGTATGAGAGTTTTTTTCACCTATTATCACAGTTAGGAAGGGATTGGCTTCCAGCTCTGCTGCAAAGAAGTCAAATTCTTTCAGAACTTGTGAATCAACAATAAAAAGTAGCTACCTTGTCAGCAGTGTTAGTCTTCTCCAGAGAAGCAATAACCTTTTCGGCAGCAGCCAGATTCTGTTCTAATTTCTGCAACTTTGCTTCCTGGAAGAAACTTTACTTTAGTTATGGAAAAAGCCCTCAATTACCTCTTGTGTACATTTAGTATAAACGTCAACACTAGGAATAATGCAAGAGAGACAGCTGTACTGCTTAATATGCTGGAGGGACTAAAAGGTATCATAGTAGTTAAAAAGCAACTGTGATTCCTGAGACTTGAAAGCACTGAATTGGTTTTGCTATTAAACTTTAAACAATTTAATAAAAGTTCTATTGCCATTAATATACAGGAAATCCAAGAAAACCTAGTTTTCAATTGTCAAAATGTGCTTTTATACCTGCTGCTCACATCGTGTCACCATTTCAGAGGACTGTTTTTCCAGCTGTACATTTTCAAGTACTTTCAAGAGTTCTCTAGAAGAGAAGGAATATTCTTCTTGTAAGAGACTTAATCAAAACATAAGAAAAGACAGCTTGAAGAAGGAACAAACTATGTAGGTTAGCCTTTGGGTCCCATTTAGTTCTAAAGGTTCTTTCACTACCAACTGATTAATGTTATTCAAAAAACTAATGGTTCAGCTTGCAGCCATGCATTGCAGCTGATGCTAGACCTTTCACATACAAACGAACATTTTTATAATGAAACTGTTCATTAAAAATAATTAAAAAAGAAGTAGTGCTGTCTTTAGTGGGTAAAGACACTGACTAAAAATTCATCAAGTAATCATCTCTATACTGCCTGGGGATAAAAATCTCTAACAGGCTTTTCTGAATGGGTGTTTTCAGGCGAACTGAAGGTGTTACTGTTGTCTCATTGGTTTCTTATTGTTTTCTCTTTTTAGAAAGAGAACAGATCTCTTAGATACTAAAACATTTTTCTCTTTATATCAAGAGATAGATAATGGCAATTACAAAATACACAAAAAGATACAACATGCATAGTGATTTCAGAGGTTTAAAGAACTCACCAGTCTTTGGGCCAAATTCATTCCTGGTAGTTAACTCAGAGGTGAGTATTTTCCACAACAATGCATTTAGAAGGTTTGCATTTTTATTTTTGGGAAAAAAAACGTATTTTATGGCAAGAACTACAAAAAAATGAAACTTAGCATAGGATGAAACCATTGACTTCAACTGTAAATCAAACCCACAACAATACTCACTTTGAATTATGTTCTTTGTCTTCTTGTAATTGCATTGTTAGTTTTTGATTACGTCCTTTTTCAGTTTCCAAAAGTTCCAAAAGATTCTAAAACACACAATTTTTTATAACATTCTGTGTGAAGTATATTGATAAAAATATTTTAAACTCTCTTCTGTTAAGAGGCATTTGGATATTTGGTACCAACATATATATATATTATATATATATACATATACATACACACAGTATTTCTAAAAAAATAAATTTAAAACCAAAAGATTAGAAAGGAGGAAGAAAAAATAAAAACTCTCAAAATGCTACACAAAGCATACACAAAACAGAAAAAAAAAAAAAGAAAAAAAAAAGTTCTTGAACCTGGCCCTGAATAATTCTAAAGATAAACTCTAGTGCATGCTGAAAAGTCAGCAGTTCTAGTGCCAAACACCTCAGTTGTCATTATGAGAGATAGCAGTCCTATGGTTAGATAGGATCCTAAATTATTTAAGACTCAAGGGGCACAAATTAACACAATTTTCAATTTAGGTTTTAATTTTTTCAGTAGTAATACTATAGTTATTTTTGAAAAGGAATTTATAGTTTCCTGTCTGTCAGTTATTTCTTTAAATGCCAAACAAGAGACCTTGAAACAAGTATGCTGATCAGGTAGCCAGCATACAATACAGAAAGGAGGCAAAAGCATTTACAAAAGCCATTGAGCAGCCTTGTTGCTATGTTCTGCGATCACTGACGTCTGTGAAAGGTTTTCAAGGAAAGCAGCAACTAGATGGCAGGACAGTGATCTAATGTCAAGAAGTTATAAATCACTATGACAAGATCATTATTGCCAATGTATAAAAGCACCAACTTTCAAATATTTCAGAGATGCCACTTTTAGCCAGAATTGAAATGTGAACCCTCCGGGGTATTCCTCCCAATATTCATCTCAAAAGCAATGCCCAGTTTCTTTACCAACTAGCCCATCTTAATCAAGCCCTGTCAAATGATAATGATTTCTTTGGTAGAAAACAGAACTTTAGCAGAAGGTGACTGGATGTCTCTTATAACCAATGGTTTCAAGAGTCAGCTGGAAAATTAAATAAACTTCTGGAAGTAACACCTTCAGATAGGACCAGTATCAAAATAGTGAACTTTTTTGGCCTAACATTGGTAATGTCATTTTAATGAGATGAATTACATAATTTGATTAAATGAGAGGTGCAATTATACTGTGTAACAGCTTTGGCTTTCTTACATGAAGCTCGGTTTTCAGTGCTTCGCTTTCTTGTTTGTTGTCTTCAAGCTGCTGCTTCAGCTGATCAGTTTCAAACTTCATTACTTCCTGTAAATTGTCATAGTCATCCTGCAGACTTGTTTTTCCTTCGAGAATCTTTTCACGTTCTAGCCTTCATAAAATTTTTTTGACATTATTAGTAAACAAGAATTTGTACAGGACAATAAAAATAACTCAATTATATTTTAAAAGCTATAAATAATCCACAGAGTGCAGTCTTGTTTTTATAAGAAATGGATGTCATATCAAGACTTACAGGCTTTGGTTATGTTATTTTTAATCACAATTCCCAAAATATTAAGTGACACCTTAAGTGTTTTAAACAGGGCTTTAAAGTGGAGCCTGGAGCTGGAGCGCAAACCAGTAGGTTTTTGCCTGGAGCTGGAGCGGAGCAATTCAAAAATCTGATTGCTCCAAATCCCTGGTTTTAAGGAGCATTGGTGGAGATGGTAGGAGAGAGGCTGTGATGTTTTAGATGTACAGCCACTGTTGCTTTCCTCTAAAAAGAGCCAAGATTTACACCCTTCAAGGTTTTAAGTGATACTTCAGTCACCATCAGTCATTATTTATCTACTGATGGTAGTGATTAACATATTCACACGTTTATTCAGTTACATTCTCTCTTACCCATGTATAGGTTATTTGTCTCACAAGAGCTTTCTGCATATTTGTATAGCTTGCTTTGTTTTCTTTTAAACTGTTGGCATGAGGAATATTTAGGTCACTTAATACTTAAGGTTAAAAGTAAAAAGTTAGAGGGGCCATGCACCTGCTGACAAAGGTTATGAAACAAAAAAAATACAGAGCTGGTAGATTGGTATCTACTAGAGCACCTCTGAAAGGGTCAGTCTCTTAATATTTAATTAGGGGGAAAAGTGAAACCATGTCATCAGTTTTGATGCATGGTTCTCGGTCTTCAATATATTGTGTAGATGTTAAATGCCACATAAAATGTAATCCCAATAGGATGCAATAATGCAGTCAAGACCACTTATCTTGCTTAATGGAAAAGATTTCCCATGCATTGAAATTATGTTACTTTAGTGCAAATGGGCCTGTTTAATATCACTTGCTATTGGATGATGAATAAAATCTTACCAGTTTCTTGCTCCTAATAGCACTTAATGTCAATTACAGCATGTAGTACAGAAAGATTTTCAATCCTGAATTGCCAACTTTTGAACAAACTGATTTTAAATGTATATTTTCATTTTAGTTATATGGATTTTTCGATGCACACAATGTGAAACAGTGACATCATGGGCAAACTAGAGTGAGGCTTTTAATTTTAGCATTAAAGAATTGAAAAAAAACAAAACAGGCTCTCTCAGCAAATTCAGTCTACTTAAGGGAGATCAGAACACTTACTGGGGGAAAAAAAATAAATCACATTTACAGTAGAACCTCAAAGATACATACACCAGAGTTATGGACTGATCGGTCAATGGGACACCATGTGAAACTGGAAGTAAATAATAAGGCAGCAGCAGACCAAAAAAAGCAACACTGTACTGTGCCTGTATTGCATCTTTAAGATAGGCACATTTGTGCTGCCTGTCCCCACTCTTCCCCCATGAGGGGCAGCCACCTAGAGTAAGACACTGGGGCTGCCAGCCCAAGGCAGCTGGAGCCGGCTGAGCAGGAGCAGTGCTGGGGTCTGCGCTTTCACCCCTGCCACTCCTCACCTCCGCTGGAAGGAGGATGTGCTATTTTTACACACACACACCCCTGGGCTGGTAGGCGGACACACTGTTTTTTCTCTCTCTCTGGCCTGGTCTACACTACGCGTTCAAGCCGATTTTAGCAGCGTTAAACCGATTTAACGCTGTACCCGTCCACACTACAAACTCCGATGCGCCTTTTATATTGATATTATAAGGGCTCTTTAAATTGCGTTGTCTGTACTCTCTCTCCGAAGGAATAGTAGCGCTACAAAAATCGGTGTATTACCATATACGGATTAGGGTTAGTGTTGGCCGCAAAATCGACGGTATTTGGCCTAGGGCGGTTATCTCAACTCGGGATCTCACTGTGCACCACTGTGACCGCTCTGGACAGCCAATCTGAACTCGGATGGCAGTGGCCAGGTAAACAGGAAAAGCCCTGGACGAAATTTAGATTTTCATTTCCTGTTTGCCCAGGCATGGAGCTCTGATCAGCGACGGGTTGTTGCAATGGCTGAGTCCCAAATCCAAAAGAGCTCCAGCATGGACCGTACGGGAAGATAGTTGGATCTGATCGCTGTTATGGGGGGAAACAAATCTGTTCTATCAGAGTTCCGTTACAGAAGTCGAAATGCCAAAACGTTTGAAAAAAAGAATCTCCAGGCTACACAGTGCTGCGTGACAAGCGTAACGGGAAGCCAGAGACTCAAATGATGCTCATGGAGGGAGGAGGGTACTGAGGACTCCAGCTATCCACAGTCCACAGCAGTCTCCGAAAAGTATTTGCAATTCTTGGCTGAACTGCTCCAATGCCTGTAGAGGTCAAACACATTGTCCGGCGTGGTTCGAGGGGATTCAGCTCGTCAGTTTAATCCCCACCATACCTCCCCCACCCGCACGTGAAAGAAAAGGGAAAGAGAAATATTTCTTGACTTCTTTCAATGTCACCCTATGTCTACTGAATGCTGCTGGTAGACCGCGATGCTGCAGCAGTGAAGCAGCAGTATCCGGGCTCTTCTCCCTCTCCCCGTGGCAGACAGTGCAATATGACTGTACCATCGTCCACCATCAGCCCCTGAGTGAATCGCTTAGTTGGCTGGCCTCAGGTGAGGCTGGCCAGGGGCGTGCCTGGGTTTAAAAACTAGGAATGACTCCCGCGTCATTCCCAGTAGAATGGTACAGAACGGCTGGTAATCGTCTTCATGCATAGCAAACTGGGGGCTAAGCTCCATCAGCCCCCTCCTTTCCTGTGTAAAGAAAAGATTCTGTACTGCCTGGACTATCATAGCAGCAGGGCATGCTGGCTTCTCTCCCCCGCACCGCTTAATGTCTGCCTGGACTGTCATAGCCGCTGGAAGTTGCTGCCTCCCCCTCATTTATGTCACTAACAAGTCTCTCTGTTTCTTATTCTGCATTCTTTATAACTTCATGACACAAATGGGGGGACACTGCCACGGTAGCCCAGGAAGGTTTAGGAGGAGGGAAGCAACGGTGGGGTTGTTGCAGGGGCACCCCCCATGGAATGGCATGTAGCTTCATTCATTTCTGCGGCGATACTGACACGGAGCACGCTGTGCCTCTCTGATACAGCTGGTTGTCTAGTACACTTGCCCCTATATTCTAGCAGGACTGACTATTTTTTAGAACCATAAAGGATGGGATTGACTCGGGGAGTCATGTCCAGTTTTGCTTTTTGCACCCCGGCGCCGATCTTCAGCCAGGGGCACCCCATGATAGCAGCAGACAGTAGCAGGAGGAACAGATAACCTGTAATCTTCATTGGCTTAGATTTATGCCGAGGCAGCAGACTCGGCGCTACAGAACGACTGATAACTGATCTCTGCTATCATGCAAAAAGCAATGAATGCTGCTGTGTTAGCGTCTGGAGTATCGGGCCTCTGATTCCGCCGGCATCCAGTACACATGGAGCGGTGGATAACTGTATAAAAAAAAAAAAAAAAAAAAAAAAGCTGAACAGGCTCCATGGTTGCCATGCTATGGCATCTGCCAGGCGCAATCCATAGGGAAAACAGGCGCGCGAAATGATTGTTTGCCGGTTGCTTTCCCGGAGGAAGGAATGATCTGACGACATTTACCCCTAGAACCACTGCGCGGACAATGGATTTTTTGCCCCATCAGCCACTGGGCTCTCAACGCCAGAATTCTAGGGGCGCGCGACAATGATTTTTGCCCCATCAGCCACTGGGCTCTCAACCCAGAATTCTAAGGGGCGGGGGAGACTGCAGGAACTATGGGATAGCTACGGAATAGCTACCCACAGTGCAACGCTCCGGAAATCGATGCTAGCCTCGGACCATGGATGCACACTGCCGAATTAATGTGATTAGTGTGGCTGCATGCACTCGACTTCATACAATCTGTTTTATAAAACCGGTTTATGTAAAATCGGAATAATCTCATAGTGTAGACGTATCCTCACTCACACACACACACACACACACACGAGGGAGGGAGACAAGCTTGCAAATTCATGCCAGCACTGAGTAGGGAGCTCAGCTGCTCCTGAAGCTTGGCCTGGAGTGTCAGCTGCTGAGCCTGAACTGCACTTGGTTCAGAGTTACAGACAACCTCCACTCCTAAGTTGTCTGTAACTCTGAGATTTTACAGCTATGGAAAAATGCTATGGGCACAAATGTTGAAATTAAGGGGGTTTTTCTGTAGTCTCTTGATTTCACCACCTT
The DNA here is from genome assembly GCF_003597395.2 of Chelonoidis abingdonii. Lineage (NCBI taxonomy): Eukaryota > Metazoa > Chordata > Testudines > Testudinidae > Chelonoidis > Chelonoidis abingdonii. The sequence goes on from NC_133770.1 coordinate 86,052,982, forward strand.
TTTTCCCCTATCATCTCCTAAATATACAGCAAATAGTTGAGCCTGTAAAAGCAGTGTGTGTGTGTGTACCAAAAAAATACAGTGGTTAACTTGAGCTCTGCTTTATAGGAATGATTATTTACAGTGAAAGTTAGCACATACTAGCACAGAATTAAGAATCTGGATGCACTCTCATGTGGAAGGCTTAGAAACTTCCACTAAGAAGGAGTTGACCCCATACCTAACATTATCCAGTTGGAGTTGTACATCCATATGTCTCATAGAGAGTTGACTCATTTCCTTCTCTTGTTTTTCTCTGAAGGTGTTATACTCCATCTTTACAACAGACAGCTCCTTGTCTGCAGACTGCAGGACAATGCGTAAGTCATGGACTTCACTTTTTAATACTGTCAAAAACATGCAGAAATGTATAAAGTTTTGTTAATTTATAAAACTGCTCACTTGCAGATGCAATATCAGGGATGTTGAAAAAAATCTTATGTGAAAGTTAAAAACTACACACAACTCTCAGTAAAAATGGTCATTTTCTCAAAAAACTGGGGGAAAAAAACTTAAGGAGAAAAAAAGGAGGTAAAGAAGGGTCAGTGAAGTACTGACTTGTAGAAAAAGTGAACACAGAATCAAAAGGATGTTGGGGGGTTGGGGGGGTATGTAATTGTAAGTCAGAATTGTAAACTAAATGCATGGTAACCCAATTTAATTTTATTGACAGTGTAATCTTGAGGGTAGATTTAGAACTTGCTTATTGTTTAAGTGTTAAGTTGTTTAAGTTGTATTTTGTATTTTAAAAAGTCATCTTAAGTAGCTTTACCTGTTAACTACACTTGTGAGTTTTAAATATTCTAAGCTAATCATGTATGAGAAGTATGGTGTAGTATGGAAAAAGAAAAGTCCAGCTGATTCTATATTAGCTATATCAGGAAAATGAGTTCAAACATTACTGTATTTCTAGTTGTCTAACCAATCTAACTGAAATGTCAAAAACACATAGGTATGCTATGGCTATGCCCTCAGAATATAATGCAGGCATTCTAGCAGATAGACACCAGTGGGAGTTAAGACAAGTGAAGACAATTTTTAAAACCTTAAAACGATAGAAGGGAACAAATAAGAATGAAGGATAAAAGTTGCTCCTGAATCTGGGACTACAGCTTGGTAGAAATGATTGCGCGCCTTTTCCTTTTTATTATTATTTTTAATTATTTTAACCTTCTAAAACAATATTCCATATTCACTTAGGATGAATAATCTCCTTCCATTGTCTATAACTGGAGATCCTGTGATATAGAGGAGGTCAGAGTAGATCTGGCGGCCTTTTCTGACCTTAAACTCTATGACCAACTATGCAGGTTGATCAAGACTGGACAGGAAAAGTTAGGACAGAATTATATATATCTCATTACCCAACCAAAGCAGCTATTCAGTATTTGTCATAGTAGCTTCTAAACATGAAACCTCTTGAGAAATTCACATAGCATTTTAGAGCTACACAGACTTACTATCAGTCTTGCTCTGAGTGTCTTGAAGTTGTGTTTTGAGAAATATTATCTGTCCAAGGAGCTCCTGCTGTTCTTTATTCCAGTCACTTCTTTCTGATGAGAATAGCTTTAGAAGAGAAATAAATTTTAAAAATGGAAGGGGAGTATAGGAGTGTATAAATCATAGCTGAAATAACAGAAGTATTTTTGTGTGTTGTGTATTTTCCAGCTCTATGTAAAATGCATTTCTCTGTATGCTGAGGGAGTAATTTTGGATATTTATAATCAAAACAAACACATGAGTCCTGAACATTCAAGTGTGTTATGGTTGTGAATAGCTTAGTAAATTGGAAGCCCATAGAGCAAGAATTATTGAGGTAACTGAGGAAGCAAACAGATAAAAAAGGATCTATCAGCCTCACTTTAAGTACCCGTCACCTGACAATTTAGAACTTCATATCTGCTCCTGAGCTGAAGTAGTGGAAGCAGGGGGGAAGACTGATGCTCTTCTCTGTCAATCTCATCTTCCCTTTGCCAGACTCATCTTTTCTACCCTTCCATTATAACTCCCACTATACCACAAAGAGAGCATGTTATGGCATTACCCTAAAATCTATTCCTTAATTTTACTGTGAGACCACCATTTATAAGCTCTGCCAATCAACAAAAGTGAATTGAATAACTCAATGGAATAATTCCTCACACCTAAATTGCATATTTTGTCTTCATTGAACTTTACAATCTTCCCAAACCCTTAATGATATAGATAACCACTTTAGAGAGGTAAGGGGGCTGAAGGGATTAAGTGACTTAACTCAAGGTCACAGACGGGGGTGCTCTATGGTATGTGTTACATAGTGCATTGTGCATATATTTCAGAAAAATATTCCACACAACTGTTTTAGTTTTGGTTAGTTAGGCTGGGTAGATCCACAAACAGAAAAATAAAGAAAGAGGACCTGTAAGCTTTATATAGTAATGACAATTTTGTTCATTCACAGATAGAACTAGGAGTATTTTTAGCACTGCAAAATTTTAGGGAAAATATTTTTTGTGACAACTGATAATTTACCACACATGAAATTGGGCAAAAAACACCACCAGTAGGTATCTTGGGTGCCTCATCATTTATATATTTCCTCTATGATCAAACAGATTTAAATATTTCAAAATAAGTTTTAGAAAGCACTGATGCTGGCTGTTGTCTAGCTGGTCTTTCTGCTCAGTTCTGGTGTTATAATTTTAGCAGTTTTGCCTCTTAAAAATCCAAGTAATTCACTAAAGAGGGGCCAAAAAATAGTTGCAAAATGTGATTGATACGTACTCTCTCACAAAAATCTGATTCACACAGCTACCTCACCTCCTGCATTTGTGCAGAATGATGCTCCAGTTTATCAATATGTTGCTGAAGTTTTATGTTCTTACTTTCTTCCTCATCTAGCTTGATCTGAAGAGTGCTCAGTTGTTCCTGTAACATGGCAGACATGCATAACTAGAAAGCTTTTCTTTCAGTTATTTTCATATGTCATATGGTCAGACCTGCTGGATACACCAAATACAAAAATCTTGACTCTTTTAAGTCTTTATGGCTTGAAGCAAGGACAGTCAGAGAGATAACTATTGGTTTATCAGTACCACAGGGATATCCCTTACTCCCAGTGAACTTCCAGATCTCTGGGAAATCCCTCAAAGCAAAATACAAACATGGGACCCAATCCTGCAAACATATACACACATACTTAAAGTTAAGAATGTGCGTATAAGTTTAAATGGAGGGGCCTGATCCATCAAATTGCTCTTCAGAATAGACAAAAATGGACTAGATTTCTGGGAAGATCTGTGATATATATGAAATGTTTGAGGGCAGTTCAGCAAGGAGTTCTATTATATATAAGTTTTCATATTAATGAAAATGAGAGCCACATTATCAATATTATCTCAGACACTTTGCTTTTCTCTTCTATGGCAAAAGCATCTCTTCTCAGGAAATTTAAAAGAACAATAAAAGGACTGAGGTTTTACACAGTTTTTAAACAGGTTCTCAAATAATGCAGTCTCTTCTAGCTTTGAAGTAAGCCACATTTTTGAATGATGGTGGCCCTTCTGCCTGAGTCTCCCTGTGATTGAACAGTTTGGTTTGAGTATTCAGGTTTAAATGCCCTGGAGCATGTCATTTCTGCTAAACTAAGACTTCTCACAAAATATAAATGAATAATATGTAAACAGAGAAAATGCATAACAAGTTTGAATTAAAATACCCAACTCTTAGTGGCATTTACACTGGAAATGCTAAAGGTGCATAAGTACAGCATAGCATGCTACTACACATCACAATAAATTACTAAAATATTTTATTAAACATTTACTTTGGTTTTATAAGTGAATTGTTACATTAAAACAAAAGTTATTTTTGGTGAAAAAATGATATTTCTCAATGGATTATCAAAACATGCTTTTGTAAAACGAACAAAAAACAAACAAACAAAAACCAATTACATATGCACTTCCATTCTTATTCTGAAGATTTACCTGCACCATTCTGAGCTCCTCAGCAACGGCCTCATACGCTTGTTCATTCATCTCCGGAGGAACTGGCTCATTGAAAATATTATCCACCACTTCCCGTGAACTCTGAATATCCATGGAATCACAGACAAAGATTTCAGGGCTTATTCGTGGCACCAGACGAGACCTTAGTTGGTAAGCCTTTGTTGGAGTAGTCATACTCTGTTGCAGAAATTATGAAGGAAGCATTAGTTTAAATATAAAATAGCCACAGATTATAGTTAAGGCTAAGATTTTGTCACAGATATTTTTAGTAAAAGTCCTGGACAGGTCACAGGCTTCCATTAATTTTTCTTTATTGCTCGTGACCTGTCCTTAACTTTTATTAAAAATATCCATGACAAAATGGTGAGTCGCTGGGCAGCTACGGGGGCCGGCTGGGAGCTCTGGGGGCTTGAAGCTCCAGGGTCCTCCTCCACCCCACGACTCAGAGCTTTGGGGTCCCCTTCTGCCTGTGGTGGCTGGAAGCTGCAGGGTCCGCCTGGCGCCTGTGGCGGAAAGGTACTGTGGAGTCCCCCTCGCCACTAGGGAGATCTGCGGTCCTCAGGTGGCGGGGTACCTCAGAGCTCCTGATCGCTGCAGGTTGTGGCGGGACCCTGCAGCTTCCAGCCACCTGAAGTCACGGAGGTCTTTGGAAGTCACAGAATCCATGACTTCCGTGACAAAATCGTAGCCTTAATTATAGTGTAACATATTTCATAATTCTATAAACAAAATACAGGATAAAGTAAAACGGTCAAAGCTGGTCAATTATATTCCACACAACTGCATGTTTTTTCTGATTTGCAACTCAGTTACAAGCCGTAGTGCATCAGGAAGTATTTCAGAACAAAAGATAGAAATGAAGATATCACTTTAATCATATAGTGAGCTCATATACTGAAAAACTTGTCAGGAAAAGTATCTTACACTGATTTTTACTAAAGAAATCTTTTGTTTCATCCAGCTCAGATGTAACTATATACTGCTGTATTTACAACCTCTCTAACAGATTCCTGTACCTTAATAGTTTCTCTGTGCATTTTATTCAATTGAGAGACTTCATGACGTTTGTGTGCCTTGGTTGCCTCCAAAATATTTTCAAGATGCTGGTTTGCTTTCTGAAGGGACTGAAGTTCTGACTCCATTTCCATATGCCTTTTCCTGTTTAGACACAAGATTTCACCACAAAGCCCAAAAGTCATCATGCAGTCTAGCATCATTAGTCTGACAGTAAGGTGCTGTGTAACTGTCATACTGAAAAACTCCAGATACTTTCATCCAAGCCATCAAAATATTTCAATTTTGAGACTATGCTATTTATAGGATCAGTGGACCCCATTAAAAGAGCTATTAAAAGCTGCTTTGTGATCATATAATTAACAAAATACATGCACACTTAAACATAGCCTTAAAATGGAAAAATCACTCCCTCCTTTATCCAGCAACACCTGAGTTCAGAGCTTCTTGTTTTCTCTAATCAGCAGATTGCAACTTCCATACCAAAACTTTGTGAATCAGAGACCTGAACTGAAGCTTGACAAGATTAATAAAAACCTCTAAACATTCAAGTATTGTTAAGATAACATTCTTAAGTATTTATTTTTAACACGTCAAAGTAATTTATTAAAGGTAAGTAGAAATTTGGGAAGATCTTTCACTGTGTAATATTTAGTACTTTCTTACGTCAGTAGCAGGATGGCTGGCATCATTCACACCATTGTAGTGTCAAGAGACTCATGCAAGCATGCAGTTGTGAAACTGTTTAGTGTTATCACCATCCACTTCTCATTCTGATCTCAGAGTCAATAACAAAAATTCATAAGCATCAATAGGAGCAGGATCTCAGTTTATTGCTGCTCAGGACAGAGTGGAAACTGGTGTCAATGTATTTGCTGAACGATTAAGTTTGTGGGTAAAACTATTTAAGCTTTAATATATGGGTTTTTTAAATACAAGTTCCTTCATGGCACCTCTCCATGGCCACATTCTCCACCTACCAGACTGGAGGGAGGGGAGTTTGGGGCTTCTACCCTATGGCAGGGTGGTGGGGCTAGAGGCTTCTGCCCAGTGGAGAGGGTGGTCTAGGGGCTTCAGCCCTGTGGGAGGCATCTGCTAGGGTTCAGGCAAAATCATGAAAAAGTAAAACACAATGGGTTCGGCCCTCCCTTTGCAGCCAAGTTGACTTCTACTATGCAGATCAGGATTTGGGGAGACTGTATACCATAAAGATCTGCTCTCCAGGGACTCCCTATATCGTAATGTGAAGAAGCAGGAGCAGGGTAAGTGGATCTCCAACTATACAAGACTAACACGATGTCTGTAAACTGTTGCTCAATGGACTGTGATGATATGGGGAGGATTGTTTTCTTCTTCCCCCCTCACTCTAGCTCTCTCTAGAAGACAAATTAACTTGGGCTGTATTCTGGTCCAGAATTTGACTGTAAAAGAATATCAATACATGTATATTCTAGAAAAAATATATTTTGCAGAAGAATATTAGTTTAAAACATTTCTACATTGTTTCCTCTCACTTGGTTAGCTCTTTAAATTCTTCATATTCTTGTTTTGAACTTGCCAGTTCACTCTGAGTATGCAGCAGGCGTGCTTTCAACCTTTCAAAAGACACCAGTGAATTGCTTTCTGTTGAGGTAGTGCTGGAATACAATTGATGACCTAACAAATAAACAAAGATATTCTCTGATATCATCCTGAACAACTCAAAATCATAATAAGCTCTATCAACAAAATAAGAACAATATTTTGAACATTCCAGCAACTCAGACTAAGCCAGATGGACACTAACAATAGTCCACATGAACATAAGCACTACGTAATTTTTTTTTTTTAATTTGTATTACTTTAGCACCTAGGCAGGAAGCACAATCTCGCTGTGTTAGGTGCTGTGCAAACAAAGAGAAGGACAGTTCCTGCTCCAAAGAGCTTACAACCTAAACATGAAAAAAAAAAAGAAAAGAGAGACAACAGATGGATACACTCAGATTGATGGAGAAGAACAGGTAAACAGTTAGACAACATTGGTCAGTATGATAGACAATGGTTGCAGCACACCAGTTGTTTAGCCATTCCAAAAAAATTTGACATCACAAAAAAGGATGAAATAGAAAATGAATATGTATTGCAAACTACTACACAGTATTATCACATGCACTGAAGGGCACTTTTAAAGAATGTTTTTAACATTACCATGTGGTAGATTCAATTGATGAAAAGTTTAAAAATTAAAATGTAAGTTTTGCAAAAGTGTTTCACATTGAGATGTGTGCATTTTGTATTATGTTTAGACAAATTGCTCGTGCAACATTTTAAAATGTTAAAATATTAATTTAATAAAGAAGAATGTTAAACCAAATTCATATGATCACCAGAAGCACTGCCACTTAAAATATTTTTAATGCTAAAGAAAATACTTAGGGTTTCTCAAAAATACACGAATTATTACATTTTAAATGAGTATTAGCTTATGAAAGGAATATGTTATAGTGTATTTTTACCTCCATTATTTTTCTCTATGGCTGAAGCCTCCAAGAAAGCTTTTTCTAGTTCTGCAATGGTCTGAGCATCAAGTTCTTGAGCCCTTTTCACTGATTGTAAGGAACGAAGTTGTTTGTTCTCCTCTCTGAGGCTGTGATTCTCCATGGCATACTTAGCAATTCGTGGGTGTTGTTCCACCTATGCGTATGTGACATGCAGATATTCGTTGAAGTGTTGCAAAAAAACAAAGCAGTTTACAAAAAAGGCTATTTCACAGAGGAGTCAGTATAGAGGGCTGCCAATCTGTCATCTTTCACAAGCATTAAATTGTAAAGGAAAAGAAAAAGGGGGCTTTCCTAAACCACAGAGGACTTTTCAGATTTCTTAAAGAGCTGGCAAACTGGTTTTATTATTTTACCAGAATTTACTCTCAAAATGCATATAGATGAGTAAGTAATGATCAAAGAATTCCTGTATATACTCGTTCATTAGCCCGTTCATTTATAAGTCAACCCCCAAGATGGATAAGTAAAAATAGCAAAAACTGTACGAATCTTTCATAAGCCAACCCTATATTTCAGGGGTTGGAAAACTTTGGCTCCCAGCCCGTAAGGGTAAGCCGCTGGCAGGTCGGGATGTTTTGTTTACCTGAAGCGTCCACAGGCATGGAGCACCTCAGCTCCCAGTGGCCACGGTTTGCTGTTCCCAGCCAATGGGTGCACCACTTTCCGCAGCTCCCATTGGCTGAGAACAGCGAATCGCAGCTACAGGGAGCTGAGGGGCTCCATGCCTGCAGACGCTCCAGGTAAACAAAATGACGATGTATTAAATATTCAATTCAATGATTCCATAGAGTTTAAAATCATCCAATTTTGGTGTAGACTCGTTTATAAGCTGACCTCCGCTCTTTGATGTGTCACTTTTTTAACCCCAAATATTTGGCTTATGAACAAGTATATATGATAATCAGTAAATTCCATTTTTAAACATTCTGTAGTATTGCAGGAGGGACATAATTTTAATCCTGATCATTACATAGGAGCGTCTTCCTCTAGAAACATTGGGATCACAGTTTAACCTAGAATATGTAGGCTCAACTACAGAATTCTGTTCTATCTTTAACACAGGGCTGAGTTTCCTAACTGTAGTGGTAAGAGCTTTCCTTAACATCAGGAAGTCTAATAGTGATTTAAACCAAATAGCATTAAGTATAGTAATTTCATAGTTTAGAGAACTGGGTAAATTTTGCTTATGATCACTGTTGGTTCAAAGGTATCAAGGTCAGTTGTTTTGTTATCTTTAAACAGAAAAAAGCTTTCTTTTCCTGTTGTTCATTAGGTTCATCAGATTGTTTTGGAATGGAACAATAAGTAAAAATATTTACCTGTTCTCTCAGTGTCCGCAATTCCTCCCTCAGTTCATCGATGAGATCATCTTGCTCTTTGGGCACTAAACTGCCATGAGCTTCTCTGTGTAATCTCTCCAGGCGAACTATATGGTCCTCCCGGAATTTAACTATCATTTTATTGGACTGAATGAATTTCTCCTTTTTGCCACAAAGATCTTCTAGTTGGGCAACTTTTTCTAACAAAGTCTTAAAACAATAAATACTGATTTAGTAGTTGGGGGTAAAAAGGACAATGGCAATCTCCAAATAGATGTATTTATCACAAACTTAAACAAGTTATACCATACTATCTATGACAATATTTTATGTACAAAATTAAAACATTTTATTATCCCTTTCATATTTTTGTAAGTGAAATTGAACGTGTGACTTTTTTTTTTTTAAATCAACTCATTATGGGGCACAATCTGATTATTAATCAAAAGTTTCCTATTTTTTTCTTTATTAAACTTGGACATTACCTTAAAAATTCAAAATTCTATTAGTTTATAATCTCTCCTCCCAGTAACTACACTTTGCTGTCTTTGTAAACAGAATTTTTTATTTAACAAACCAGGACAATCTCAACTGTAGTGGAGCTTCAGTAGGTTTACTCATCCTTAGCATGAAGCAAAAATAAGCAGGATATGCTAGAGAAAAGGCAGTGAATTCTTACCTTCTTTTCACTTTCAGATTTCTCCAAGAACAGCATTGCCTCAAGAAAGTAGTTAATATAATTTGTATTTTCCTGACCTTGTCCAAGAGCAGCTTAATAGAAAGTTAAAGAATGAAACACCATATTAAGATTCGAATTATTTAAGTTTTCCTTAATGTTTAACAACTATATTTATAGCATTTCCAACACTTCATTTTTCCCAAAATAACGTATTGAACATTTGTATGGGCATATTTACATTAAAGTTATAGAACGCCCTCTAATGATACTATTAGGGTCTGTCAATTTATGAGATACAAAACTTTACTCACTCAAAATTGACATGCAAAGTTGTACCTAATGAGTAAAGGGCTTTTGAATTTAGCTTTTTCAAAAAAACAAAACAAAACAAAAATTCATGTGTTCAGCTAAGGAAGTTGCAAAATATGGAATTAGCTTCAGATGCTTTTTTAGCATTTTATAACATGAATTTGGCATTAATACTACATTCTGTGCAAAATAAAGTGGACTATTATAGATATTTATGGGATACTAATCACCATAATATCTAAAGGGCAAAATAACTATCCCATTATGATTAAAGCTGAGTGAATAATTGATTTTTCAGCTTGGGGGCACAACCAAATAAGGTGAAAATATTCCGGATTGACTCAAACAATTTTTTAAATAATCTTTTCTTCAAATAAAAAAAACCTCAAAAAGAATGTTTCAAATCAACCAGAATGTTTCAAGTTAATTCAAAATGAATTTTTTTCCCCAGGTTTTTCAATTAGTTTCAAGTTACGGGAAAATATTTTGATCAATTTGAAAATCTTTTTTGCATTTCTCATTTCATTTTGGACATTTCAGGTGTTTTCATCCTTGTGTGTGTTGTTTTTTTAAATTGGACAAATTTAAAATCAAAATGAGATTTCAAACAAAAAACATTTCAAAATGAAAAACTTGAAACAAATGGCTTTTTTCAGCTGAAGCTATTTGTCAAATCTGACGAACAGTTTCAGACCCTCCCACCCCCCAAAATCAATTTATCAAAAAAATTTCTAGTTAATATAATATATATATATATTATATTAGACAGCAACATCCAAGTATGTATCCAAGTATGAAGACAGCAACATCCAAGTATCACCAAAGGATAAGACAGGTCCTGAAGAGCCAGCTCAGTGGGAAGAACAAGATCCACGCCATCAACGGATACGCCCTGCCGGTCATCAGATACCCTGCCGGTATAGTGAGCTGGCCAAAGGAGGACATGGAGGCTGCCGATGTGAAAACCCGGAAGCTCCTCACAATGCACGAGTTTCCACCCCAAGTCCAACACCCAGAGAGATGTTATACCAGCCGGATAGAAGGCGGGCGGGGCTTGGTGAGCGTCAAGGCCACTTATCCTGGATGAAACCCGGAACATCCAGGAGTACATCAGTAAGATGGCCCAAAGATGAGCTGCTGTAGAGAATGCCTGAGGCAGCAAGCAGACATGGGAGGAAGACCAAGCAGAAGAAGTGCCATGGCAAAGACAGACCCTTCATGGGATGTACCATCGACAGATAGCTGAGGTGGCTGACATTGGGAAATCCTACCAGTGGCTTGGAAAGGGTGACTAAAAGACAGCACTGAGCACTGATCATAAGCAGCACAGGAACAGGCACTGAGCACCAGATCCATTGAAGCAGGGGTCTACCACACTAGAGAGGACCCAAGGTGCAGACTGTGCAGAGAGGCCTCAGAGACAGTCCAACACATAGTGGCAGGATGTAAGATGCAGGCAGGAACAGCATACACTGAACGCACAACCAAGTGGCTGGCATTGTGTACAGGAACATCTGCACAGCGTATGGGCTGACCCTCCCAAGACCAGATGGGAGATTCCGCAGAAGGTTGTTGGGAATAGCAGGCAGATTCTGTGGACTTTCCGATCCAGCGGACCAGGCAGGTACTGGCCAATCAACCAGAATCGTGGTAATAGACAAGGAGCAGAAGACAGCGGTGGTGATGATATAGAGTGCAAGTGACAGCAACATCAGGAAGAAGGAATATTGAAAGCTGGAGAAGTACCAGGGCCTAAAGAGGAACTAGAAAGGATGTGGAAAGTGAGGCCAAAGTGGTTCCAGTGGTGGTAGGAGCCCTCGGGGCTGTGACTCCTACGCTGGGTGAGTGGCTCCAACAGATCCCAGGAACAAACATCAGAGCTCTCTGTCCAGAGAGTGCAGTGCTAGGAACAGCTAAGATACTTGCGCAGACCCTCAAACTCCCAGGCCTCTGTAGAGGCCCGAGGTTGAGGAAGACACATACCACCCATAGGGGTGAGAGGGAATTTTTTTTATATATATATATTATATATATATATATATATATATATATATATTATATATTATATATATATATATATATATATTATATATAATTATATATATATATATATTCAAATGCCATTGCATTTTACAATCAACTGATAATGATACGCCATATCTATTTCTACAGCTCAAAATGCATGCCAAGATTCTTAATTGCTCACACTATGTCTATTGTGTCAGTTTTCAGACAAGATTTTTCTTTTCTTAAAATGTATACGATAATTTGTAACAGATTTATAACATTTTAGTTTTTCCAGCTTCCAAGGTATTGCAACAGATGTGATATGAAACTATTGAGATTTCTGCCTATATCTAGACATGATAGCATGAGTGACTGATTTAATATCACACGTTAACCATTATCACATATTTTTATGATTTAAACTCTAATCCTATACGTAACAGCAGATGTGTGATTTTTTTTTTCCTTGCAAAAAACTGAGCAAGGATGTTTTATATTAGCCAAGTCTTTTAAATGCAGTAACTCCTGGAGCTGGATTGAAATCCCTTGTGTCTTTAGAAGATCAGGCCACAATTGGTACAGGAACACAATAAGAGAATTACAAGGCCAAGATTGCTATCATAGTAATAAAATACTTTGGGGTAGCATATTTCAGTGAGGGAACTACACTCACTGGGAAGCTGTATCAGGCTCTGTGCAGCAGATACAACAGTTCAGTGAAAAGCTACAAGTAAAGTTTGAAGAGTAATAAAAATCCTACTACCTTTATTCTCTATGGAATTGTATATAAGACTAGCTTTTTATTTTTATTCTCACAAAATATTGTTTCCTAGAATTACATTCAGAAATGAACAAAACTGGAGTAAAAGGAAGCCAAAATCAACAGGCTTGTGCAACAACTTATCTAATGAGAAAAAACAGAACCCCTCCATATTACCATCATAAACAAACGTTTTGGTTTATCTCAAGGGCTTAATTTCCAGCACTTCTATGAACTAAATGCCTAGAATTTTCTTCCAGCTTCAACAGCAAAAGTCAAACTATATTAGAAGTTTTGCCTAATGCACACAATATGGTAAGAGTAAAACAAAAAACAAAATGATCATTAGGTTAATACAGGTTCCTGCAAAATTAGACGCATTTGCTATTATAGTCATATAAAATAGTATGTTGTGCCTAAGCAAAATGCAGTCCTTAAGGCATACAAACTGTGTGGTATTATTTGTTCTGCAAATCAACAACAGAACAGTTTAAAATCTCCTTTTTGCTCTAGAATGCAGGAGCTTTCTATTCTTTTGTTTCTCCTACCTCTTGACAGAGAAATATCTTGAGTAGATTGCCCTAAAGTAAGTTGAGCAAGCTGCTCTTTCAATTTCTTCACTTCAGCTTGGAGCTGGCTCACATTCCCTTGGGTGTCTTCGTTTATCACAGCCTTTTTAGGAATTTTGAAAGAAAATATTAAAAGCAATGAATAAAATATTTAAGATTACATTTTTTATATGAAGTAACATCAGAAACGAACAATCTATTCTCAAGGTCATTAGAATCAAATATTGGAAAGCAGTAGATAACTGCCTGTACACCTAACCATTTTAAAAGAGAAGAATCTTTGGGAACAGGACAGAGCTCAATTTCTTTTTCGAATATCTTGAACTTCAATAGTTTCTTAATATCTGAAAATCATTGACACTTGAAAATTTAGTCTATAGTTTGCTGAACTAGAATTTAATCCTGAAAATTTTAAGCTGCACAAAGGCAAACAGCACATAACAGACTACATAGCTGCAAAATCAGAAGTTACTATACCTTCAAGCCCACTCAAGATGCAGAAAGAACTTAAAAGTTACCACACATTTAAACAGGTAATAGCATGTTGTTTAGATCCAAAATTTAGACAGGAAAAAAACACGGTTACTCACCTTTGTAACTGTTGTTCTTCGAGATGTGTTGCTCATATCCATTCCAGTTAGGTGTACGCGCCGTGCGTGCACATTCGTCGGAAGACTTTTACCCTAGCAACTCTAGCGGGCTGGCAGGTCGCCCCCTAGAGTGGCGCCGCCATAGCGGGTAATATATACCCCTGCCGGCCCGCCCGCTCCTCAGTTCCTTCTTACCGGCTACTCCGACAGTGGGGAAGGAGGGCGGGTGTGGAATGGATATGAGCAACACATTCTCGAAGAACAACAGTTACAAAGGTGAGTAACCGTGTTTTTCTTCGAGTGATTGCTTCATATCCATTCCAGTTAGGTGATTCCCAGGCCTTATGTAGGCGATGGGGTCGGAGTGAAAATTGGCAAATGTTAAACTCGGAGCGCAAGGCTGCAGTATCTCTTGACTGTTGAACCAGAGCATAATGCGAAGCAAGGGTATGGACCGAGGACCATGGAGCTGCGTGACAGATCTCGTGGGTAGGTACACGAGTTAGCAGGCGGCAGATGAAGCCTGAGCCCTGGTAGAACGCATGGTGATGTGGCTTGGGGAAAATGTGAGCCAAATCATAACAAGGTGCGGTGCACGTCATCACCCAAGATGAGATCCTCTGAGAGGAAAACAGGGTACCTGTTCCTTCAGACTGCTACTGCGACCGAGAGTTTGAGCCTGTTACAAAATGGTTTTGCTGCCTCACATAAAAGCGAGCGCTCTGCAGATGTCCAGGGGTGCAATTGTTGTCCCTGTCACTTGAGTGTGGAACATGAACGGCCGAAACCACTTTAGGGAGGAAAGCCGGGTGTAGACGTAACTGCCCCTTGTTCTTGTAAACATAAAAGTATGGGGAACCACCATAAGACTCCTGAGCTCCGAGACTCGTCTGGCGATTATGGCTACGAGGAAATCTGTCTTCCAAGACAGGTTATAGCAGCGAACAGGTCGCTAACAGGTCGAATGGAGGAGACATAAGTCTGGTTAAACCCAGGTGAGTCCAGGTTGGGGCTGGCGGCGTACCTAAGGGTGTATGCGCTCCAAGCCCTTGAGGAACCCCGAAACCATAGAGTGTGAGAACACAGAAACGACCACCTTAGCCTGGATGGAAGGTAGAGATCGCTTGCCAAGCTGTACCTAACGGTCGAACACCGCTGCGCCTGCTTTGCAGTCGCCGGAGGTAGTCCAAAATAGAGGGGATCGGAGACCACCGACAGGCAGAGGATTTAAGCGTTTCGTCTACTTAGGAGAGACGCGCGTCCACACTGGGGCAGGTACCGTTACCAAGGTGGAAGGCATTCTGCCACCCTTGGGAATGATAGTCACGTAACGGGCCACAACCGAGAAGCAACTGCAGGTTCCAGGCAGCGAAGTCTGCCGTTGGTCCGAGTTACGAGGTCTGGGTGGAGTGGCCGGGTATAGTGGGCAGGTATGACAGTCGGAGACGTGGCGTATTATGTGCCTATCTCTCTTCTT
>NC_133770.1:86071477-86111579 GCF_003597395.2 Chelonoidis abingdonii
GGCGGGCCGGCAGGGGTATATATTACCCGCTATGGCGGCGCCACTCTAGGGGGCGACCTGCCGGTCCGCTAGAGTTGCTAGGGTAAAAGTCTTCCGACGAATGTGCACGCACGGCGCGTACACCTAACTGGAATGGATATGAGCAATCACTCGAAGAAGAACAGAGTATTACAAAGCTTTAAAATAATTTTGAAAGCATTTAATTAAAGCTTTATTTGAATTTACACATTTCCATGGAATGCTGCAGATTCAAAGAAAAAATAACCCATGAAAAATAAATGAATGCAAATAGAATGTTTCTATTGTCCATGCTGAATGATACACAAAGGATAAACTGCAGAAATAGTGAAAAGTACATTCGATTTTTAAAAAATAAATAGTTTTCGTTATTCTAAACCAGGGGCGAGCAAACTTCTGGCACTGAGGGCCACATCTGGGTGGGGAAATTGTATGCAGGGCCAGGGCAGGTGACCGGGGTATGGGAGGGAGTGCAGGCTGTGGGAGGGGGTGCGATGTGCAGGTAGGGGCTCAGGGCAAGGGATTGGGGCAGAGGAAGGGTGCGGGTATATGAGGGGGCTCAGGGCAAGGGGTTGAGGTGCAGGAGGGGGTTCAGAAAAGGGGGTTATAGGGTACAGGAGGGGTGCAGGGTGAGGCAGGGAACTCAGGGCAGGGAGTTAGGGAGCAGGAGGGATGCGAGGTGCAGGCAGGGAGCTTAGAGCAGGGAGTTGGGGGCGGGGTGCAGGACGGGTTCAAGCTCCAGCCCGGCGCCGCTTACCTAAAGCAGCTCCAGGGTGGCAGCGCATGCACCGGGGCCAGGGCAGGATCCCTGTCTGCCTGCCCTGTCCCCGTGCCGCTCCAGGAAGCGCTGCAGCCCCTGGGGGAGAGGGAACGAAGGGCTCTGCAAGTGCTGCCCTTGCCACGTCTCCAGGTACCTCCTCCAAAGCTCTCATTGGCTGCGGCTCCCCATTCCTGGCCAATGGGAGCTGGAGGGGGTGGTGCCTGGAGGGAAGAGCAACACGCAGCACCACAGGGGGCAATCCCGCAGGCGGGATTCAAAGCCCTGAGGGGCCAGATTCAGCCCGTAGTTTGCCCACCCGTTCTAAACCCAAGCAAGCAAATTTGTTTTTTCAATATGATTTTCATTTGAGTTAACCATAGTAAAACGCTTCTTAAAATGAATTGGTTCACATATAATATGACAAAATATTGTATTTAAGTCATGATAGTAAAGATATTAAATAATTTTTTTACCTTGTTTTTAATCAACTTTGCTCGTTGAGCAAAATTAAGGGTGGACAGAGTTTCACCAAAACATCTAGATCCAGGATGAACATTTGCAATTATGCATGTTTTTGCATTACCTCCAAGGGAATCCTGTTTGAAAAATATGAAAATAGGCTTAAATTGAAGATCTTTGGTTACAGGTAGAAATTAATAGTTCTTTTACAAGTTGTCTGGTATGTAATTTTAGACTATAATGGGTTCACTTGAAAAATCTCTACATTTGTTTGTGAAGCTTTACTTCAAAGCTGGTTATGAAAGGAGGACACAACCTTAAATATAAATAAGAGCTTAGTTTCAAGAACCTTAATCTTGTTATATTGTGAAGCGATTTGTAATTAAACGAGGATCATTTCAGAAATTTAGAACTGGGCAGTGTGCTATCATTGGCAAAAGGAGACTCAGGAAATCTGTAATGAGATATCAAATATTTCACTTTAGAATTCTGGTCAATAGCAATTGAAAGTTATTACCACCTTGAAGGCCAGCCATTTGGCTACCTATGTGAAATATGTTGATTACCTGGCTATATTTTCTACTGGATAAGCATCATCATCACAAAAAAATCACTCACAGACACTTGTTGGTAGTCTTAGCAGACAGGCTGGAAACTGAGTGATCAAAGACAACTAACTTCTCACTGTTAGATATAGATCTTTAGATATGTTAGTATTATTTGTTGAGTGCTGGCAGTGCACTTATATCTGTACAGAATAGAATAGGTAAGTATCACCTAAGGCACTTGCAATTTAAGACCCCAGCTCTGCAAGAAGACTCTCAAACTTCAGTGGTGTTCTGTTTGGGGGTAAGGATCTGTTGTTGTGGATCTCTTTTTAAAGAGTGGGGCACAAGAAAACAATGGACAGACAGAATTTCAACTTTTTATACTTATATGAATGAGAGAGAGAGAAATTCTTAAAATAGAGGATTAAGACCAACAGATTGCATGGAAAAAGTGTTTGGAGAAGGAATGGGTAGAATGCTGTCATAGTGGAATAAGGAACAAATGTCTGTGACATCACTAATGCTATCATGGATTGCAATCAAACTTGGTATTTGATGTCATAGAATGAATTCTGATTAGTGATGGTATTCAACAGAGAACACTGGAATTCACTCAATCCTCATAACTGCTTTGCAGTTTCTCTTTAAAAGAGCCCTTCATACAATGAGAATACTCCTCTTCTAATCTTCAGGAAGTTTCTGTCACTAATACCAGCTACATCTTGCTAACATTTGGTGTGGCTACTTTAAGGATAGATAAAACCTTTAAGGTTAGAAGCATTTCATGTCAGTGACTATTACACTTCTGCGATATACAGGCTTTTCCATACTGCAGGGGAATAGCGCTTATCCTCCACGCTCATTAAAATAGATTAGCATACACACACGCACACAATAAAATAAAAGCACAGATAACTGAAGACATTCATTGCATCAATATCAATTTGATATTATCAATATCTTTTAAAAAATTTCTCTTTTTCCTTCTTCAAAAAAAAAAAACAACAACAAAACCTCTGAGCAGAGAAAAGCTGAAAAGTGTGTTTTTCAGAGCCTTACAATTCATCCTAAGACCTTACTACAGGCAAAATGATAATTTAAAATCCTATGGCATATAGAAATTGATTTTCCAGGAAGCGTTAGCAACAGTGAAAGGAAGCAGCCCAATTTTACAGAACTGAGCTCAGTTTCTCTTCTCAGTATAAAAATCTTTTTAAAACTATTAAATGAAAACGGAACATTATATGTTACCCGTAGCAGAAAAGTGAGCTTTGAGTCCCTGTAGCAAATGTGCCTTTGTTTTCCATTACCCACATCAACAAGTGCTGTGATCACTTGGCCCAGGCAGCTTAATGATCGGTTTATGTTACCTGCCTCCTAAAACATACAAGAGAGTGTAAGTGAGAAGACAACTGTCCTGATTAAAACAAGGTGTTTTTTTAAAAAAATCTTTAACTGAAGAGAAAAATAAAGTAACCACAGATATGTAGCACCAACCTTTAACCTGACTCCTTCAGTATGGGTATCTTTTTGTCTCTCAGACCCTGCCAAATCCACCAAGTTCAGCTGAGAGGATCGGATGTTAACAACCTCACTGTTCTTCTCCATTGAATCTACAGTAATAGTGAAGACCGCATGTGATCTTGAGGATTCTCTATTCATTGAGGTAGATGCTACACGGCGATTTCTCCAGCCCATAGTTAACACCTAAACAGCAAGAAGAGACAGCAAATAGCACCATCTAGTGAATTTCAGAGTGATCCCACTACTCAGATACAATGGGGGAGACAGAGTAAACATATTCCAGTATGAGACCTTTCAATAAATCATTACAACCACTGACTTTTAGCACCAGAATATCTTCATATAAAAATGTAATACAGTTGGAAATCCTAATGAGTATCACAATGTTTATGATTTGAACATTAGCTTATAGGATTAGAACTAATTATTCACTTTCCTTCACTCGTCAACCCAATTCCATGTTTAGACTAAAGAAATTGTAAAAAATTGCTATGCTACATTTTGACTGCCAACTCACTGATATGACTTTCCAAGTCTTTGCTACAGAAGGATATTTTCCAAAGTTCTATTTCCCCTTTTTATGTTTTTATAGAAATATGTTAACATTGTACAAATAAAACCTTTTAAAACCACAGACAAGCCATGTGCTCTGATCATTAGAAGAGTAAGGCTTACTCAGCACCTGGAAGTACAGTGTGAAGGATATCTGGAACAACAGTGTAGTGGGACAAAGAAACCTGCTACTATACCACTGAGGTCCACAGCAAACATCAGCAGATGATTAACATCAGTGCATTTTTATACTCCCCAAATCCTACAACTTTCATAATCTCTAACATTCATCTAGGACTGATGTGGAACATGCATGCTTTGGAGAAAAGTTAGAACAAACAAAATATTTCTCTGTTTATAGATGTTCTATTTCTACAAAATATTTTTCAGAAGATACCAGCATTTTATTTTTAGGCACTTTAATTTTTGCTAGAGCTAATACTGTACAATGTTGCTGATAGAACAATGTCCAGATATCAAACAGCATGAAACAGACTACCTGATATGCTTCAGCAGCGGAGGTTAACACCTGCTCCACAGCACCGACTACAAAGACTCCCTTCTTGATATGTTCCCTGAGAAAGAGTCCAGCTGAAGCAGAATCCAGCAAGTCAAATATCTGTTCATTGTAGATTTCAATAAACGAGCACTTACAGAGAAAACTCTTACCAGTACCAGCCTGTAAAACATGAAAATTTCTACTATAGATGTACAGCTTTTATGAGACCTGGTCTCTAACACAGTATGGCAGTGGTTTGTTTCATTTTCTTCATAAAAGGTATAAAGCTATTATTGATGTATACTGTACCTTAACACCATTTATAGTGCCCAAAGGACAATTTTTTTACCTAGAAAAATAGCTACTTTCAGTATAGAAATTTAAATCTTTCCATTGGCACTTGTAGCTATCAATATACAAAGGATACTATACTAAATGTAAACTGGTAAAGTTGATGCAAGACAGCTATAACACAAGAAACTTGAGCACTAACCAAAATTTAATTTATTCAGCTGCTTCATAAGCAAGACATTCCTGTGACTTCAGTAACACAAAAGTTTTACCTTTTCTTTTTCACGTTCGATTAGAAAAAAGAGATATTCAAAGCTCCGAGGAATAACTCCTCTCAGGCTGTGTGTGAAATTATCAGAGTCAGATGGCCCTAAAGAGATTTAATTAAAAACATTTAGTAGGTTTAATTAAGAAATGCTATTCAACAACAGCAGTTGGTTGACACTTACATATACCATTATACAAAACTGCAACTACCAGTCTTTTAACCAATCATTCACAGCAAAACAAAGAAAGAAGAAATCAAGCTATTTCCTGAAAAAATCAGTTGATTTTGCTTTGTCAACTGACATTTAAAAAGATTTAAATTAAATTAGTGCCTGTGAAAGGCTGAGAGATTTACAGCTCTGGATACTAAAGTCTATATATTCAGAGAATAGGTGTGTTGGTGTCACTAAGGATAATCCTAAGTAACTTAGAAGGTAAAAGGCAATAAGAATATAAGGTCTCCCTGTTTCAGGCCTCTAGTGAACAAAAGTCCATCCATGTTTAAACTCTAATTGACCTCAGAGGCTGGCAGAGGGGAAAGGCCAGGTGCACCAGCCCTTATCAGTTGTAAGACTGCTCAAACTGGTATGGAGCAAAAATAATGAAGCCTGCATACTTTTGGTCAAGGGAGAGGAGATAATGGTTTACAAAGACAAGGTCGTAATTCACGCCAGCTTTAATTAACTGTTCAATGTAACTCTACAAGGGGGAGAGGGAGGGGGAAGACAGAGAAAGAAGTGTGTGAGAAAAGAATGCTGCAGCCGGACAGAAGAGGGAGGGGAAATGGGGGCTTGCTAGTCAGCGAGAAAAGTTCTCATGGATATAAAGGAACAGACTGCTTGTTTTAGCTGGGCTGGATCTGAGGCGTACTAAGTCTCCCAGCCCCGCTTTGAGATCTCAAATAAACTCTGCTTGCTTCTCCCCCTGGTGTGTTCATTGGCGCTGAAGCACTCCGGGTACGAATCACTGTTGTTTGCCTTGGGCACCCCTGGTGCCAGCAACAGGTGCACACATGGACCAAGAAGAAGCAGTGCAAACTTCCCACCAATGTGCCTGCCTCAACCATGGGCTGCAGAGACCATTTCAAGTATTGAAAGTAATTCAGTTGCCTTGTTCATCCAATTCATAGCAAGTCCCTGAGCCATGCACTCCCTTCAGTT
Organism: Chelonoidis abingdonii; assembly: GCF_003597395.2. Lineage (NCBI taxonomy): Eukaryota > Metazoa > Chordata > Testudines > Testudinidae > Chelonoidis > Chelonoidis abingdonii. The sequence goes on from NC_133770.1 coordinate 86,077,556, forward strand.
TAGGATTTTGGCAACTGTCCCTCTTTAAAAGTAAAAAGGGAGACTGACTAACTGTTGTATTTAAAATTACCAGTGTTATGAATAGCATAAGAATAATGTAAACTCCTTTTATATACAGATGGACCTTTAAATTCAAGATTGGGAAGGCAGCCTTTTTGAAAACGTCCATATATCTCTATCAATATTTAACACAGAAAAGAGGTACCTACCACGGTATTTTTCCCAGAAAGTGAGGGGTTGGGAACCAAAAAGGGGAAACAAAAAGATGTTTTTAAATTTTTCTAAAACTACTCGACTACAAACATTTGATTTCATTGGGCTATTTACTTCAGCTGGAAAATAGGGAATGGACTTTTTCACCTCAAAGAAAAGAGGGCAAGATAGTACCATCCCCATTCTCTGGGAATGTTGTGAGAAAGACAGAAACTGCACTAAGAGTGTTATGCAATCCCAAAAGCAGTAAGATTAAAAAATTATCTGCAGACGAAGGTAAAACCAAATCACATAATTTACAGAGCATAAAAAAAGTTCTAAAACTAAACCATATCTCAAAACTAGTATTGAGAAAAAATCTTTATATAAATGAGTCTTTTATACACTTACCCATCATAGTAAAAGTCTTCCCTGACCCAGTTTGGCCACTAAAGAAGAAGAGAACAAACAAAAATCCCAAATAAGCAAAATTTATTCTAGCAGTGACATCCCTCATTGATCTGCATCTTTCATGCAAATTGTCAGTTTGACATGGACAAATTATTTCTCATAAGCTGAAGATGTAAAAAAACACTGTAAACTCGAAGTCTACTACTGTTGTAAGTAGTGTTGTTGCAACCATGTTGGTTCCATGGTATTAGAGAAGAAGCTTTGTGTAAGCTTGAAAGCTTTTCTCTGTCACCAACAGAAGTTGGTCCAATAAAAGATATTACCTTAACAGCCCTAATACCCTGAGACCAACACAACTACAACCACACTGCATCAGATAGATAGCTTCAGAAATATGGATTTAGAAATTAAATACTCTTCTACAAGTCAGTTGCAAAAAGTTTCACCATGTCACACTTTGGAATGCTGTATCAAGTGAGAAGGCAGCTTTTTTTTTTAAAAACAAAACAAAACAAAACAAAAAAAACAACACACAAATACACCAGAGTATGAGGTTATACCCTGATACTTAAGTTGGTATTCATTAATGCAAGTAATTTTTTACAACTCATGTTTAATATGAAATAAATGTAAATGTCTTACTATGCAAAGATGGTTCCATTGTAACCATTCATACAAGATTCAACAATGTTTTTGGCTATACTTGAAAACACTGCCTCCTGATGAGAAAAAGGACAAGGAAGCTGGCATTAAGGTTTCATAAACATGAAAGACTTTCTACAACACTTTCTTCCCCAGTATTTTCCACACTATAAGAAAATTATTATAAAACAATGTTACATACAGAACTGTGTGTGTTTATATATTAAATGATACATAGCCAGGCTAGATGCATCAAATGACTACATCCCCTCCCACTCCCCAAAGCAAATGCACCAACAATAGGCCACACAACCCTTTACTAATGCTGACTGCAAAACAGGTAAGTGAACTTTGTTATGGTACTGAATCAATTGCTCAGTGTTATGGAATTGAATTGCCTAACTACTACTCCCATCTACTGTCATGCATTATTCTGTTAGGCCTACAGCAGTGGGCTTCAGTGATAATTTGCTTATACAGAATGTTTCTCTAGCAGCGTCATACATTATAGGCCCATAATAGCCTATCTATCATTAAGCACAATTTCCCACCAATTTCATTGTACAAATGCAAAGAGCAATTCTTAAGAAAACTTTAAAAAAAGAAATTCTTAAAGCAGTGGAGAAGAAAATGAATTTGCCGTGATAGCGTAACTATAACTGAGCTTCGCCAGCCTGGTTACTATAAAAACCAGGGAAAGAGATATTGATAAAGATATTGTATAGTTATTGCAACCATTTTTTTGTATTTTAGTGAGCTTGTCATTTTAAAGACATTACCTGGGTTGTGTCTATATTTGCAACATGATCAAAAGTGAAGATCTTGGGCTCAGGCTTTGAATGTAGACGAAGAGCGTTTGATGAAAGAACTGATAAGCACAAGTCTTGATCCCCATCAGCTAATGCAGCTCCCTCTGAAGGGGGACGTACTCTCACATAGACCTTGATGGCATCACCTTCCGTACTAATGAAGGAATATTTATATATAAAGTTGTCTGAAAACATGTCTGTCAGCTACTTGAGAAAATATATGAAGTTAGAGAAGTCAGACTAAGTGGAGAAACTCATGCAGAGGTTTATCCTGAAGTTGTACTAAACTAGATAACCTCTATAAGAGATTAGGAACAGACCTCTGCAAGGGGCTTATTAACCCATATCTGTTTAATGCAAAGTTTCCTGCACCTTCCTCTGAAGCATTTGGTGGTGGCCACTGTAAGAAACAGGATACTTGGTTAAATGGGCCATGAGTCTGATCCAGTAAGCCAATTCCTATGTTCCTAATCACTATTATACATTTAACTGGTATGTCCTTCAAAAAATTAGTCCAAATACAGTTTTGCATATGATCATTTCATGATATTTAAAGGGATCCCCTGAAAGCTTAACATACTGCAATACAAAATACACATTAGGGTAGAAGACTCTTGTTCTTGGGTCAGCAGAGATGACAGCCTCAAACTTGGGTATGTTAACTGTGTCACTCCTGAATGCTTTTCTAGGACTTGGCTACACTTGCAAATGTTGAGCACTGGGAGTTAAACCAGCCTTCAGAGACGGCAGCAGGGAAAATGCTGCTGTGTGTTTACTGTCAGCTGCAAGCGCACTGGCGTCGCCACATTAGCAGCTCATGCAGTGCCACAAAGAGCAGTGCATTGTGGTAGCTATCCCAGTGTGCAAGTGGCTGCAGCGTGCTTTTCAAATGTGGGGGTGTAGAGTGTGGCAGGGAGTGTGCTCTGTGTATGTGGGGGGAGTGTGTGTGTTTTGGGAAGCAAAGAGTATGTCAGCATACTGTCTTATAAGTTCAGACAGCAACAGATTCCCCTGCCCCTGCCCCCACCCCCACTCACAACAGCAGCATTCCACAGTAATGGTGTGCTTTGTCCTGGAGCAGATAAGCATGCCAGCCATCAGAAATGGAGCTATGACAGGCGACATCTACATGCCTGCAGCCGAGTTCAAAACAATGGCAGCTTGACTTCAAGGGATTATGGGAAATTTCTGGAGGCTAATCACAGCACAGTAATGCAACATGTTGTCCACGCTGACAGCTGAGCATTTCAGCCAGGACATAGCAAGCTTTATGCTTCTTGTGGAGGTGAATTACGAGGAGCGCTCCAGCTGCAGGCTCCAGGCACTGTAAGTGCCTTGCCAGTGTGGATACCTCAGGAGTTAGGGCACCTGGGGCTACTTTAATGTGCTCTAACTTGCAAGTGTAGCCAAGCCCCTAGAAACTGATTATAGACTAGCATCGCAGTATTAGAACTGAACTTGCCTGAAGGAAAAAAATGTGGTTGGAATAACTAAATATGAAAGTGGGAGGGATAACTGCAGTATCAAATGATGGGATGAATGGAAACAATACATCATATACATATCAGACTTTCCCCAAACAGTCTTTTAATGTTAGTATATGAGAAATTAATACAAAAATGAGCAAATCGTCTTTTACCTTGGTGTATTTGACAGAGGCTGTGTGGCATCGCGTGAATCTCCTGTTTTGTTTTTTAAAGAAAAAAAATACATCAAACTGTCAAAGAAAATAATTTATGACTATCATTAAAAAAGTACTGCAAGTGATATCAAGGGAGTTAAAATTGGAAAAATTGTCTATTTGAGAGCACTGTACAATCAGTATGATCTCAACTCTACAATTGTTTGCACAAGGCCAGACCACTGCAACTGTGTGGAACACCACCGAAGCAAAGATGCAACCAGTGCAATCAACTGCAGGATTACAGTTATATCTATTTGGGTGACATTTCTTAGATGCATAGACTACAATGGACCATTGTGATCAGCTAGTCTGACCTCTTGAATAACACAGGCCATAGCACAGAACATTAAGTCCGGATTGTACTGTTTACGCTGACCATTGCCCTTCCACCTAGTTGCAACAAATTAAAAAGTCTCTCTCCTGTAAGCGGCTACAGTTTGCCCCCTCCATGCTCAGAGTAGTGTCTGTCTCCTTGTCCTTTGCCCCACTCCCCGAGATACTCCAGCCCCTGAGTCAGACTTGCCCCATCTGCCCCAACCTGTGCAGAAAAATCATTGTTCCATGGAGGTGGGCCTGTAGTTGAGGGACAATCAAAATCAAGGAGTCCAGACTGTGGTCTAGATGCACCTTTCCTGAGCAGGGCAGTTGTCTAGGATGTGTCATAACAGGCTGCCCCAGGCATATTTAGACTTTCAGCACTAGCTAGAGGCTGGCTCACTTCATTGCTTCTGAAAGCCAACCTGACTGGGTTCCTTGAATGCCTCCATTCTCCCCCACAAGCTCTCAGTGCTATTCCTCTCTATTTCTAACTTCTTGCAAACCCCAGCCCTCCCTACCACTTCCCACCTACCTCAGGGCCTCTGTGTCCTCTTATTCACCCCTTCCACCATGCCGGGGCTCTGTATCTCTCCCATGTCTCCTACCCCAGGGGCTCTGTATGGGTCCTGTAGGTCCCTCTCCTCCCTTATTTGTTCTCCCGTCTCTCCCTTTCCCCTTATTCCAGGGACTACCCCTCCATCACATGCCACTGTGCCTCGTTCTTCCCCAGGCCAAGTGCACTGTGTGTCCCCCATTCTTCTTCCCCATGCCAAGGCCCCCCGTGTGCCTCCCCATTTCCCCACTCCTTGTTATTTCCTGGCTTTCTGCCTGGGAAACGAGTCCCTCAGGCTACCAGCATTTCACACGCCATTGAGACCCCGGGCAGAAGGGAAAAGTCGTTCAGCTGACTGCAGGGGCCTCACTCAGCTGAGCCACAAGTGGAGCTCGGGATTGGATGGGGCACCTCCCCTCGCCCCAAAGGCAAATATCGGCAAAGGAAACGTCCCCCAGCAGCGCTGCTGGCACAGGGCGGGTTGCTCGTGCTTGTCACAGCTCACAATGGGAGCGGCTGGTAAAAACCGTTAGGGGAGAACCGGGGAGGGGGGAAGGGCACCGAAGCTCTGAAAACCCCCGAGGCGGCAAGACTGAGGCGGGGGCGTTAAGAAACGTGGCCAAGCCCTGGCGCCAGTTCAGATCTCTCACTCCCCGCGAAAGGCCCGTCCCTGCCTCACGCGACAGGGAGCTGCCAGAGGCGGTTTCTAAGCAGCCTTTTATGACACAAACGGAACAAACGCAGACCAGCCGTCGAGCGAGCCGCCACCTCCCGCATGGCGAGTCGCCGGGGCACCGCGCAGTGACCCCGTCCTCCTCCCCCTCTCACCTTTGGTCCCCGGAGCCATTGTCCGCGCAGCCCCCGGCGTCCTTCCTCGCCTCCAAACCCCGTTGCGCCCGGCGCGTCCCCCTCCCCCAGCACTCGGAACTCCCGACGGCTCAAAATGGCGGCCTGTTTGAATTTGGCGCTAACTGCTCGGGGGGGAGAGAGGCGAAGTCATCATGGGGGCGGCCATTGGTGTATGTATGTGTCTGTACAGCCAGCCCCTGTCACGTGACGCTGGCAAGTGTCGCGTCTGCCGCTCGGGCGGAAGTGCGTCGTTGCTCTCGCCGCCGCTGCCGCCTGTTCCTCTGGCAGCCATGAGCAAAAAGACGCAGGTCTCGTACGTGCCGCCGGCCGAGCCCGCCTTCCTGAGCCGCCTCAAGAGGCAGGTTGGGTATCGGGAGGGGCCCACGGTGGAGACCAAGGTAATAAGCTGCTCCTCGGGGGGCCCGGTCACAGCCCGCCCCGCTGCCGAGACCCGGGGATGGGCTCCCTGGAGACCAGGTGAGCCCCGGGAGAGTATAGCCGTCTCCCCCCGTCCGCTGGGAGCTGCCCCAACCCCCTCCCCGCCCCGGGCCGCGGAGGAGACTGAGCGCCCCGCCCCGAGCCGGGCGTTCGCAAAGCCAGAGTCCTGTTGCCCCGTGTGTGACCGGAGCCGGCCCCCGCCGCGGCCTGGGCAGAGGTGTCGGGAGCAGCTGCGCAGGGCTCCCCACTCAGTAGGGAGAAGTGTCTCCTCAGCCCCTGTTGACATGTGTCCTTAAGGACCTGACCCCATGGTCTGCTGCCAGCCCTGCGCTGCTCTAGGGCAAGATCCCGTCACGTTAGATCGAAGCGAGCGAGCTCCCCTCAGAAGTAGGAGGCCCCGGGAAACCAGTTGAGATCAAGGTTTATTTCAGAAGCAAGGGCTGTCACCAGGGCTGTCCTTTCCCCTCTTGCATCAACAGCCAGTTGCACTGAGCAAGTGAATAAAGTCCTTTAAAAAAATCAACTGAAACTGGTAACCTTCAAGCCCTAAGATGTGTAATAGGGAGTTTTTAAAGGGACACTCAACTTAAATCAGTTAACATTTCTGTTAGGCAATTCCTAAGATCATTTTTCTTAATCATTTTCCCCGTTTTTCATTTGTTTACATTGTGCATTAACACTCTGTGTAGTCAGTTTCACTATTCCCCTTACAGAGTCAGTTACTCCTATTTATTTGTGTGGGTTGCTCACACAAGAGCAGAGATGAGTAAAATGGCTTTTAAAATGGGAAACTGCCTAGAAAATCACAAGTGGGCAAGAGGGACACAGGCAGATGTTGGCTTGGACTCTAAATTCATTCTGTGGGTGGCATACCTGAGATCACTTATTCACTGACATTTCAAAAACTCCCACACCCTAATCTGGGTCTATGCTGGTTATGTACTATGTATATATCTTATTAATTTGTAACTGGCACTTGAAATCCCTCATAACTGAAGCCTGACCCCAGATGGACAGTACCTTCCTTCTTCACTTGTGTAAATTTGATTTTAAATATTAACTTGAATAAGATTTTTAAATGTGAAATTACTTTTAACTCACTGTTTCAAGTAAGTGCTGTCAATTAATACTGTTATTTTAAAAAGTGTGTGCATAATTTAAAGCAGCTTTCCAAACTGCCCTGAAGCTTATAACACACACTCTCTGTACTTCTTAAAACAAAAATGGTCCTCTTCCTCTGTTTTTCTATCCTGTTCAAGGGGAAAAGAATCTAGCCCCAAATGAGCTGCTTCTCTCTCTCCCCTTACTGTGTTTTCCAGAATCTATCCTGTTTAAAGTGAGGACTTGAGTAATTTTTACTTATAGTGGTACTGTCATCTTTAAAGGTAGACAAGTGAAAAACTGAGTTAATTGCATCTAAGGAGCTGATCAGGCACTAGCTTGTAAGTATCGCACCAGTGCTCTAGTTAACTGAGTGAATATTATTTAGCATTTGTATTATAGCACTTAGAAATCTTAGTTATGGACTTATTGTTCTAGGCCACTGTAAAAACAGAATAAAATGACTGTCTGTAGAGCATCTCATATATTCTACTCTGCTCCAGATTTTTAGGAAAAGACTAGAACAGTAATAAAAAAACAACAACACACAGCAAAGTTGTCATCACTAACACCTAGACTCAAGGCTAGTAACCAATACAGTACTTGCACTCTCACTTCTGTTTGCCTCTTTATCCATTATATACAATTTCCTGTTACCTTAGTGGGCTAAAAGATTGCAGCTCAGACTCTTCCAGCTTCTGATTGCTAATGACCTTCAGTAGTAACACCTGGCTCCTAGGTGCATGAGTTTTGGCCCAAATGAACCTTGAGGGAAGAGCAGAAAGGAAGTAACCTGGCCAAACTGAGTCAGCCTCCTAAAGTATTTGACTGGCCAGTTATAAAGTTATTTCAGATACTATACCTGACCTGAAATCCCTGCTGATGTTCTTTAAACACACATAGGGATACTGTGTGTGCCTAAAGTGCTGTCAAATGCATAAAGAGCCTGATCCTACTAATATTAAAGTTAATGAAAAAACTCCATTTTACTTTAGTAGCACAGGATAAGACCTAAAGTAAACAAACTAGGAAGATATTTCTTCATACTGAATGATTAGAGAAGAATAGTAATCTGAGATGTTACTTTTAACAGAAAGAAAAATAATTTTATATAAAAAAGTTGATAGTTTTCTTCTTTAGCTTCTAAGCAATATTTAAAAAAACAGTATTGTCATTTTTGTGTTATAATATTAAAAAAGCTGCTACCCGACCTGATTTGCTGTAGTCTGCTTTTGCAGAATTTGCCAGCAGAGGGAGCATGTTAACCAAAAAGAGCTTTTTCTGGAGCTTTGCTGTTGTAAAGACTGATATTACCGATTATTCTAAAAAAATAAGCAACCAAAGGGGGGAGATAAACTCTGATCAACACGGCTAACTGAAAATGTTAATGTTTGCTCAATAGAAAATGGAAAGTATTGCTATGGAAAGGAATCTCGTTAGGTCTTAAGAGGGTATTAAAAATAATGGAAAAGGGCAAAATGTTACAATAATGTTTTTCGTTGTTTTTTTTTAAATCAAATATTAACATAAATACTTCTGTGATGATGTGCTACATAATTGAAAGGTAAGTAATGTGGTTCTTAGCATGATGTCAGGCTGATTAGTGTGTGTCCTGTTCTCTTGGATGATTTGACTATAACTTTGGGCTATTTGGGCAGTCCCTGTTGAGAGAGGTTGACACTGATGGCCAAATAGCTCTCCTAACTGACCTTACCACAAGAGTTGATTTGATGTGATGATCAGAGTTGCTTTTATTTCTGTCTCTCATCTAGAGAGAGCAGCTCCCAGCTCCTGAGGAAGATTGTGAGAGTGGCAGTGACAAAGAGGATGAACAACCCCAAGTGGTGGTACTGAAAAAAGGGGACCTGACCCCCGAAGAAGTGATGAAAATTAAACAGGAGATCAAAGATGCTTCAAAATCAGGTAAGTACTAAGACCTAATGAATTTTAGAATATTAATCTTTTGTTTTATATAGCCCAAAACAAAGAGACAGTAAGCAAGTAAAGGAACAGGCTTACAGAAGTAAGATTAATTTTCTACAGTTTCCTATTATCTCTCATTCACAATTCTTCATTTAAATAAATTGCTCCAGTGGTTCCCAGCCTGAGCTCTGTAGTTCACATAGCACTTGCCTATGATCTCCAGAGACCGGACTAGTTACATGATCCTGGCTCTGTGGTTCCAGCTGTGAATTAGCAATAAGCTAAAAAATACCATTGTTTTGTGAAAGTCATTTTTGGTTCCCTCTCCCCTTTCCTTAATGAATAACAAGCTCAGTAGTGTTTGGTTTAACATTTTTTCAACTTCAGTGCCATTCTGATGTATTTAAATGAACATAGACGAAACTTTAAAATATATGATCCTCAAAACATTAGGGTCTAATTTAAAACTGTGAATAAAACTTAACTATCCTACAGTGCTAAAAAAGAAGTGATGAGTGTATCACTTGTTATGCCTGTTAAACTTACAAGAAACAGTAAGAAAATTACAGAACTCTCTAGAAGCCTAGAAAGGAAGAGGTCTCAATAGAGTTATAGGTGATAGAAAAGAAGGACATAGCTAGTACGTGTAATCAACTGTCATTGGTGCAGATTTGAACTGCTAGTGGGATTTGGGTTGTTAGAATCTAGAGGCTTCTGGAGATAGGCAGGACATCTGTTTGCATGGTTCTCTATAGAACTGGGTGGTTCGTCATCTTTTTCAACTTCCACAATGTTGAATTCACCTGGTGCTAGTTTCTCTTTCTAACACCAGGAAACATGAAAGCTGATCAGTACTATATATTGGTAATTTAATGTATAGTTACTAACAAGTATCTGAATGAATTATCCATTCAACAGGCTTAAAATTGAAAGAAGAGGGAGCAAACAAGCAATTGAATATATTGAAGTAAATAAAATAAAATTCTTCTTTAGTAAAATGTAAACCTTGACAAGAGTTGTCTGACAAGATAGACTTGTTCTCCTCCCAGAGTACAGAAAATCATTTTCTTCAGACTGCTTAAGATCAGATGTTCCGTTTTTTAGAATAAACCAAGAGGCAGATTTGAATTTAATAAGAAAATTGTAATCTGTGACCCAAACTTTATTTTGAATATAGCTCAAATGAGCAATCTAATTTCACCCTAAATATACTCCTCCAGACAGATCTTAACTCATGTACACTACAAGATGCTGCAAGCGATAAAATAGTGGAAAATTAAAGGAGGAACTAAAGGAATCCAGTGCCTCAAATGCATGCTTGTTGGTTGAACATGAGAAATCATTCCGTAATGGCAACAAACAAGTACAGGAAAATATGTTCATACTTAATGCTGCTTTTGATTCTATGTCTGTAAAGACAACTATAGAAAATTGTATCCAAGTTGTTGAAAAAGCCATTCAGGAATGCAAAGAAGAAAATGACAATGGGGAGGTCTCTCTAATTTATTGGACAATGTAAGTATTATGAAATGAAATAATTTAATGGGAGAAGTTTTCTTAGAAGGTTGATTATATGGGTGTTCAGAATAATATTCAAACATTGTCAACCCTGAACACATTTCTAAAACACACTGTGGAAGTTCAGACATTCCTTCACAATGATAGCTGCTTCGTGGTGTGTGTGTGTGTGTTTGGTTTTGGTTTGGTTTTTTTTGTTTTGTTTTTTTAAGTGATGCCTCAGCTTCACAGATGATGATGGAACTCTCAAAGTTTGTGGCTTTACTAAGTAAACTGAAACTAGAAGAGAGCATGAAAAGGACTTGTTCACACATAGCATGCAGTTACCCAACAAGCGACTATTTTGAGAAGTTCTAAACTTACAAAAGGAATTGAAGGAGGTTTTGGAAGCTTTGACGGTTTACCAGATGATGACATTGCTATCTGAGTAGAAATCTCTTAACCAAGAACTTGAACTGCCCAAGGGGGGGGCGGGGAGGGAAATGATCCAGAAAAGCTAGGAATTTGTGCCTGTTTTTCCAGTATGTTTTCTTCCTCCCTCCCCTCTAATACAAAGGCTAAAAAATGAGCCCAAAACAGAAAAACTGAAATGTAGCTGCTGGAATGAAATCTTGAGTTCCTTCTTTCTTTTCTAGCATTTAAATAGAAGATACAGTTTTTGTAGTCAAAATTTGTGCTTGTGAAGGAGGGTGTGTCATAGTTATTTGCAGCAAAATTGTGGGAAATTATAGAAGTAAAATTACAGAAGAGAAGACAATTTAATCCAGAATTCCGTCAGTTTTTAAAAGATTTTTCATTCCTGTCCAGCCAGTAAAGCAATGAAAGTTTTTTTTATTAGTAGAGCTTCAGGATTATGTTGGTCTGATCTTCATAACAGGCTAAGTACTTAACTTGGGAAAACATTATTTGCTGCTTATCTCTATTAAAAAGAAAATCCAAAAAAATGATAGGTCGTATCAGTTAGTAGACTGGAGGCGGGGGGAGAACTCTATTTACAGAATTGCAAACTCTTCATTTCTAAGACTGTGTGAACAGGTTTATGCTTATTTATAAAGATATTTGTTACTCAAGCATAATGTGCTTTGTGTTTCATTTTGTAAAGGTTTCAGGGGTTCTTCAGATCAGTGGATTTTTTTTTTTCCAGCAAGTCAAAAACCTCAACCACTGTGAAAAATACATTAAATGGTTTTTCAGGTATTACTTTTCCATGTAAACAATTCATATAGCAGCCACAGGAATCTCAGTTAATCACTGTGGAGGAGAAGCGGTCTGCACAATCATATATGGAAAGGGAGGTGGTCCACACTATTTAAAAAAAAAAAAATCTGAACTGATCTGCTCTATTGGGTAGAATAATAATCTGTGTGGAATAAAAGTAATATCTTTCATAAATAGAGTGAGTGAGATGATATGCAACGCACCTGTACAGTTTTGCCAGTGTAGCTTAGTCCTGAGCTTTAGCATCTCTGCATTTATCTTCAGTCCTAAGCCTTTTGAGTAATGGCTGTTAGTTTTGGCAAATTGTGTAGATTTTTGTGATATGGCCAATAGTAGCAACTTTGGCTTTAGCACCACTGTTGCAAGGGGCCACGTACTTGTTACAATCAGGGGCTCTGAGACACTTCACTGTGATAACTGTTGTTCTCTTGCCTAGACATTGCATTGTCTTAGGCTGCTGATGCTTTGCTTGAATGCCAATGAAGTTAATATCAATGGGTTCATCTTCTGCCTTTGTTCTGTTGTCTTGTGTTAACGGTGGGAGCAAACAACGCAAGTGTTAGCACAGAAGCAAATGCTAGGAGATTTCTGCTGTGAAAGGGCCACATGTGAAAGTTTCTACTGCTGTGTAGATGGCTGTGGTGTGATGGCACTGCAGCTCTCTTTGATCATCTTTACCCTGCCAACCTCATTTCCAGTTACAGGGATTCAAACTCAGGTCTCTGTTAACCATTGGTAGGTTCAGCTGGCTAGCTCCACTCTTTATTAGAGGTTTTGAATATTGTGTTTGTGGTTTTTGCCAGTTACTTTTCATGTTTAAAAATAGCCAAGTATCATGAAAAGATTGTAGAGTAATTTCTTACTTTTTATTTTTGAAGTTGTCAACCTCTGAGTTGACAGTGGAATGAATGTAATTATAATTGTGTATTCACATTCACTTGTATTCATATGAAGACTGAATGGAGATGGAGGAAGAAAATGCCAGAATTAACATTCCATTTTACCATATCAGGATCAGAAGAAAGGCAAACAGGTTCCAAGCAACTTGTGCCCAACAACCAGATGTAGATGGGGGCTGATTTACACTCAGGGTATTGTTGAAAGTATTCAAAAGTACCTAAAATATCCAGGTTTGACGTTCTGCCTTCTCGTTTAATATGGCCACAGTGATTCTTCATTCCAAAGGTCCCTGCCCACAGACATCAGATTGGGATATTATTCTGGGATTTTCTAAACCTCATTTACATTCCTTCCTATACAGCTTTGTTCACTAACCAGTTTGACATGACTGTATCTTTTATTTCAAGCCACAATCCTCCCTGTGACTGGCTTTTTCTGAAACTGATGAACTATACTCTTGCATTAATCTGGAAAAAATAGCTGATTTAATGTTCTCGCTTCACTTAGCCTCCTTCCGAGGCAGAGCAAAATTTAGTAATGCTCTTACATTGGCTTTTTGGAAATACAGTCATGGTGAGCACTTTAGCTATGATTAACCTTTATACATAATCTTCTCTACTGAAATCATTTTATCTGTGGAGGACTTGCTAGAGGTTTTTAAAAAGTTGCTATTTATTTACCAACAATCTTTTTGCTTAAATTTTCTTTCATGCAGCATTCTGAAAAGAATTATTGTAGGGTCAATGGTAATAAAAATGGTTCCATGAAAAATAAGATTGCAGAAAAGTAAAAATGGTAATTGATACAAGATACCTTGTCCCTGCATTCATTATAATCTCTAGAACAGGGGTTTGCAACCTTTCAGAAGTGATGTGCTGAGTCTTCGTGTAATCACTCTAATTTAAGGTTTTGTGTGCCTGTAATACATTTTAACGTTTTTAGAAGGTCTCTTTCTGTAAGTCTATAATTTAGAACTTAACTATTGTTGTATGTAAAGTAAATAAGGTTTTTAAAATGTTTAAGAAGCTTCATTTAAAATTTAAATAAAATACAGAGCCCACCGGATCGGTAGCCAGGACCCGGGCAGTGTGACTGCCACTGTAAATCAGCTTGCGTGCTGCCTTTGGCACACCTGCCAAAGGTTGCTTACTCCTGCGCTAGAATTTATTTTTCTGGTGCTTTTCTAGTTCATCTGGTCTCTGGGACATTCTGATATATGCGGAGGACCAAAACTTAGAAGCATGTGTCCTTACTCATTTGAAGTCTCTTAATATTATTCCAGGCTTGTCCATTTTGCTTGGGGGCGGGGGTGGGAGGGAATTCTGCCTGATCTCTTGTGGGTGCGTCAGAGAACTCCTTTCTTGTCTGAAGGAGCTATTTTAGCACTTCTAGAGGTCAAGCTGCTGGTTAGCCAGTCTATAGCCTTAGTAAGTGGCCTTGAGTTTAGCTATTTCTAAAACTTTTTGTATTAAATGTCAATTTTGACTTCCAAAAGTACATCAAAAGTTTGCAATAACATTTCACTTCCTTTAGATTACCTCCTTAAATGAATGAGGCTGATTATGTGAGGAACATCAAATATCACATAGTTAAAAACAGTGGTTTGGAGAATTCCTGTAATAAATGGTTAGTGAGGCAGGTATGGAGATGGAGGGAGAAAGCTGAAGAGTACTTTTGGGCTAAGTGAGAAAGCTCTGTGATAAGAGTATATTAATCAGTTATAAAACAGTTGTATCCAAACCTCCAGAGTATGCAACCATTGAGAAATTCATCAATGCTACAAAACCTCTTTAGTCATTCTCATTAAAGGGACACTTACAACTTGATGTCCAATCATATTTATAAGAGTTTTATGTATTACATGTGATCTCGAGCCCCTGTGAGCTTTTTCTGGCGTTTGTGTCTTCTGTTGCTGTGTGACTGACCCATGTAAATAGAAATTGACTGACTTTACAGGAAAACTGATTACATAAGTTGCTATCAAACAAAAAGTAAGCAAACTAGAGAAAAATGCTACTTTCCACTCTGACCTCATTCTTTGTTATAGTTATCTTGTAAGGTGTGACTTGTAACAAAAAGGCAATCCGCATTTTTTAGAAGGTGACTTTAAAAAAAAAAAAAAAAGTTAGAATTTTAGAGCAGTTTTTGAATGTAGTCCTCTTAATCTTTCAAAATATGAATTTGGGATCCAGGTAAAATAAACTATGGCTAAGGTCATACAGTGCTTTAAAAAGAGCCTGTTAATGCAGTTTAGTCCTTGTTTTCATAAGTAATGCTTTACATTATATTTTGCATTCTTACATTTGCTTGTCTGCTCACTTTTCTGCTGTCTTCAACTCTTTCAGTACATTGTCAGAAATCCCACTTTCCCTGATTTGTAGTCCTGGTGTTGGCTTTTATCGGGTTTTGGTTTAAGAACTTCCAACGCTGAGGTTGAGTCTTTAAGTTTTTCACTGACCTTTTCCAGGATGCATTTTTATCAATTTTTGGAGGTCATCAACACAAATATAAAAGGCAAGAAAGACTAATCAGTCCAATATAATCTGAGAAAGGATGAGATGAAGTTTATTACTAGCTGAAAGAAGGCATTCTTGGCAGACGTTAACAGATCAACACTGCTTTCCTTAAGCATTTTAGATAGATTTGATTTAGGATCTCATTTTCCTGTTCACTCTTTCCACAGATTTCTTAGGTAAGACCATATTTGCCATATTTCCTCACCTGATTCATTCCCTCTGTCTAACATTACTGACATATTTTAAGTGAGAATATATAGGGCTGCCTGAAATTGATCTTTTTTTTTTCTCCTGCTGGAAGGAGTGTCCTTGAACATCTAATAAAAACTTAATAATGTCTTTCCAGGCAGAAATCTAAAATCTATCCAGCTACTTCTGAATACTCCATAAACAGTATTCAGTCCTTGAAAGCCAATGCTAAGGAAATTACAATGTTGCTGTTGGCCTGAACCTTTGCCCTTTCTCTAGCATACCCTTCCTTATAAAGACCCCAAAGCAGGTTACAAAGACCTCTGACCAGTTTCTCCACTTTACACATGGGGTAACAGAGAGGTGAATTGGCTTGTCCCAGGTCACACACCAGGTCAACAGAAAGAAGATCTAGTTATAGAACATGGAACTTCTGACCCACCATGCTTCTGTACTAGACCACATACCTTTGCTATGTTTATTCTTCTAGAATTTCCCCATTGGGAACTAGACAGACTGAAACTGTCATATGTAGTTTATGCTGACTCCTTGAATGATGTTATTAAGTAGTCAGACAAGGTGGGTGAGGTAATATCTGTTGTTGGTGAGAGATGCAAGCTTTCAAGTGAGATACTATTCAGCCACTTAAAAAAAAAAAAAAAAAAAAAAAAAAAAGCTCATAGAGTTGTCCCTCCACAACCCTATCCTTATCATGTACATTCACTTCATTCCTTTGTGTTCAGTCTCTGGATTAGGCTATGTGCTAAAACTTATTCTGCCAACTTGTGCACACAGAATACAGTGAAGAAATGTAGTGACCAGAAAAACTCTCAAGGCTTTTTAGTTCCAGACTTGATTTGATTAAACTGTTGTTTATATTATGACGGACAAATTATTGGTTCTTATTTAAAAAAAAACAAAACCTGTCACTCCACAGAAATGCAGTAATCACTGTGTTTGTAGGACTGAGCAAAGCAGATTTTGTGCTGCTCCTTTGCTTTTGCAGCAGCAATTTATTAGTGAATCCTATTCCCAAAACTGAATTGACATATATTGATGGTGGTATGCATAGAGGCCTGGATCCTACAAGAACTTTTATACTTGGTAATTGAGTGTACTCACATGTATAAGTTAATCAGGTGTATAAGTGTGGTGGGGGTTTTTTGGTCACATGCCACAGAAATAGACGATCTTGTTAAACCAAAGCTGTTTTTCCAAATAGACTAAAGCTCAATATTTGACAAATACAATTCCCTTTGAGTATTTTTTTGTTTAATTATTAAACATCTGAGAGCAAAATCTAAAAAATAGAGAGGTGGGGCATCGCAAATGTTTTTAAGTCTCTTGTATCAGTATTTGAATGTGATGATATTTTTGGTAGTCAAGGATGGGGTATATTTTTGGTGAAAACCTAACAAATCTTTTCCATCCATTCCAGAGCCAAAGAATGAACGCTTCTTAAGTTTATTTTTGTGTATTAAATACAGGACAAATTAATAAACAATAGGATGCATGAACAACAAACTCATCGTATGTATAATTCAAAATAGGCCTGCTAATAAACATGCTTATATTACTATAAAAATCATATCTTATTCACATTTACTTTTGATATTAAGTTACTGGAGGGCTTTTCTTTGGCCATAATTTTTATTAATGGGAACCACCATTACATTTTACAGTGCACAAGTTTACTCTTCTTCCAAAACCAAGAAGCTGCTGAGTTGATTCATTTTGTGAACAGTATTATGCCTGTAATACCTGCTCCAGTATAAGTCATTGGCAGGATTGGAACTCCTAGTCCTTTAAAGGTTATGTTTGCTCCTGGAGAAGATTTGTTAAGGTGAGAGTGTTTTGGGGGTTTTTTTAGGTGATGTTTCCTCTATTACTCATAAATTACTAAAATAGTGGTGTTTCTGACCTGCTCTGTGGATGCATATCTGAGTTATTTGGATCCTAAAAGTGTTAATATAATATAAACTCTGTTACATTGTTTATACAGCCTTAGCATGCACTTTAAACGATCTCGGTCAGTTTCAAATAAGATTTCACAAGGCTTTCTGTAACTGAAAAGTTACAGTGCACCTCCTCTCTATAACAAACCTCAAGATAATAGCGGTAAAAGGGCACAGAGTACGTTATTAAATGGGGATCAATAAACCACAACCTTGTCAAACACTGCTATGTCATGTCATCAGGAAGTTTCTATTGCACAATTGATTTTAAAACAAATTATTGTACTTAAGAAAAATGTGCACAGCAGAATCTCTGATTCATGAATGTTCTTTTGTCTATAAATCGTTTCAGTTGTAAGCCACTGCAGCATGAAGCTTTGCTTCTGATTCATAACGGTGGTTTTACATTTATCATAACAAGATGGTACATTCATGCAGCAGTTGTTCTCTCTATTTTGGTAATCCCAGAATATCTCTTTCATTTCAAATTCTTATCTTCGTTAGCACAGGTAGATGAGTAGAATTCATTAATCCTCACACATTTTCAGGATCCAGTGTGGTGACCATGCAGATACACTGTAGGTAAATGCATAAAGTAAAGAGATCATATGAAGTTGTTTGCAAAAGTAGTAATGTCAAGATTTGGGGGGTTTAATCTCAAAGCAGCAATTGGACATAGTTTATGGAAGTATACGCACATCATCTACCCGTTGCCACTAAGATAAATTTACCATATGTAGCTCTTCAGAGAGCTTGATGAGACATTACCGAGGATATACTATCACCATCAAAGGGTGAAATGAAGGCTGAGAAGTTAAAGGCACAGTTGCTCTCTACTTTTGCATGTGGATGGAGCTACATATAGGTTGTTTGCAAGAGATTGTTTCTAGTTCTGCAGCATGCTCTCTCTTCTCCTTATAACTCTGACAATATCCACAGAAGCCATGCTACCTTGGGACAAGAAATGGGTCAAACAGATATGTGGATGCACTCCACAGAGCAGCCATGTGTGTGCATCAAGGAAATTACTCCATGATGACTTTATAGTAAACAGGAAATGGGACACTTTATTTTGGTGATTTTTCTTTTTTTTTATTTCAGAGGTCTTCTCATGCTGATTTTAGCTGAGGAAAAGTGAAGTTCAGTATGTATGATCATATAGACAAAAATCAAGATTTCCTTTTATCTTTTGTTTATAGATGAAGAACCAGAGCCTGATGATGGAAAAATTGTGTTCAAGAAGCCAAGTAAGCGTTCATCAGAAGAGAAATTTTCGGGCCTGACTGCAAGTTCAAGTAAGAAGAAAAAAGAATCAAAGAAAACTAAGAGGGACTCAGCACCCCCACAGAATGCAGCTAAACAAATTAAAAATAGCAGCCTTCTCTCATTTGATGATGAAGAAAATGATGATTAGGAGTTGTGCATGTTCTTATGTTTTGCATACTTTCCCTTACAAGCATTAGCGCAAAAATGAGGTGCCTCTTTTAGGTGGAGAGTTAGGGCCTGCTTCTCCTTTTACTCTGGAGTAAATCCACTGATGTCAGAGGAAGACCATATAGAACTGGTGTGAGGTGAGAGTCAAGTCCTAATTTTTCAGTTCAGATGGTACTGCATGCACAGTATTTTGGACTGTATTTTTAAAAGAGAACTTAAATGTGTGTGCAAAATAAAACCCATACAAATGGCTGTTTAAGATCCCATATATTAGCAAAATATTTGTGTACATGTAAAACTTATTACATTTGCAAACAAAATATTTAAAAATCATTTCCCCATTTATTTTTTTTTCTGTTTACTGAGTGGCCAAAGACCTGAGTTTATAGTTGTATATTTTTGTTCTGTTAGAGTTGACCTCCCTATAACAGTCAAAACAATATAAAGACTTGGGGGCTAAAATCTTTTACCTTTATTCAGGTACAGCTTGAAATCCTCCCTCCCCTCCCCCTGCCCCCTATATGTATGGGCTGAATAATTGGGTCTGTGTCTTGTAGTCCTTATGTGTTTGACTCAGCACCTAGTAAAGCCATGGGAATTTTGACTGCTGCCCTCAGTTGATGTAGATGAAGCCTGCAGGCACTGGCTTCAGTGGAATTACTCTGTGAATAAGAGTTACAGGATTGGATCTTTAGTGATTGCATCAGATCTTCACAGTTCAGAGATTTCTTTCCTGTGCAACTTGGGAGATTATGTAGGGAAAGCCATTTAGTCCATTTTGGATACCATAGTGATGGGCTGTGCATAAAAAAACTAGACAGAGTGTTTTTTTTTTGTAATTATGTCTATGTATTCATGATTATTTGGGATCTCAGATAGCTTGTAAAATATTTCATTTCACTTTTAAGCTGTAGAAGTCTGTTTGTGTAGAGTAGAAACATTGTAAGCAGAAACTGTTGTGGAAAGCTGCCGATTTTATAGTATGAGATAAAATAAGTCATGAAGTTGTGTAGCTGGGACAATATCTAATTTGTGAACTCTTCTACTGTCACGTACAGCAGGTGAAAGTCACTATTCTTAAATGTCTTACACAAAAAAGACTTGCTGAGATTCAAGATAACGTTGAGAGCTGATGTGGCTTCCAACAACAAAATCCTCTTGAAAATACTATGTCCTTTGAAACTGTTTGGACGTATTGTATGTTCTGTAATTATATGTGACCAGGAGCTGATGATAAGACTGCTGCAGAATTATAGGATAAGAGACCAGGAACCCATTCCCTTGGTTATGTGACAGGACATGTGAAATGAATGGGAATGCAGAGCTTCATTAAGGAGCTGATCTAAAGTTGCTGTGTGAGACAGCTATTTTTAGTTTAACTCTGTTAATATTGGTATTAAAACATTAAATGTGTGATAAAGAATTTTATCTTTTGTGTATGTTTTATAAGTGGTCAGATATATTTATATTATTTCAGTAGGTGACATGGTTATCTAATCCATCTGATTTGAAGCCATTTACACTCTAAATCAGTGAATATGGCCATCATGAAATTTTATGTTGCCATACAACACCTGCAGTGATTCCAGTACCAATGACATCTCAAAACAATATTTTCTAATATATGTAATGTAAATGGGAATGTCACTAGTGCATTTATGCATTTGGTTTGAATTTTTCTAAATATGATTTCTGCCCATATTTAGAACATATCAAAGAAAATCACAGCAAATAGTTGGTAAGTTATGTGTTGCAACCAGTTAATTATGTGCACCAAAAACTCATTTGAGTCCAGTTTTTTGAAAAACATAATGAAAAATCTTGTTTAGAATATCTACAGCATGTTGCCATGAACATTTCAACATATATTTTCTTGGACTGAAAAAATAAATACTTTAATTCAGTGGCTCTCAATCTGTCCAGACTATTGTACTCTTTTAGGAGTCTTGATTTGTCCTGTGTACTCCCAGGTTTCATCTCACTTAAAAACTATTTGCTTACAAAATCGGACAGAGAAATACAGAAGTGTCACAGCACACTATTACTGAAAATTGGCTTACTTTCCTATTTTTATCATATAATTATAAAATGCAGGCAGTCCTTGGACTTACAACACAATTGGTTCCTAAAAATTGCGTTTGTAAGTCGAAACATCATAACTTGGAACCACAGAATACTCCATTGCAGGACCAAGCATCATAAGTCAAAACCAATTGTTGTAGGTCAAATGAGGGTATCCATTCAGAAATGTCATAAGTGCCGTTCATCGTATTTTGAACATCATAAAGTTAAGGACTGCCTGTAAAGCAATTGGAATATAGATATTGTACTTGCATTTCAGTGTATAGTATATAGAGCAGCATAAATATCATTGTATGAAATTTCAGTTTGTACTGACTTCACTAGTGCATTTTATGTAGCCTATTGTAAAACCAGGAAATATCTAGATGAGTTGATGTACCCCCTGGGAGACGTCTCTGTATCCTCAGGGGTACCTGTATCCCTGGTTGAGAACCACTGCTCTAACTCACTAAAACCCCTTTGAAAGAATGAGTTAATCTGTGAGTACAGCAGTGCATATTTAAACTTTTCTGGACCTATTTGTCAGTTTAAAAATACTCTTTACATCTTTCTCATACAGCCTGAACACTTCACATTAGCTGCAAGGCAATTCCAGGGACATGGTTATCAGGAGATAAATGCTTGCCAAGGGATCAGAAGGAATTTGGATTTACCTAAAAATTACAAAGAGCCCCACAAACTTACAGCTGATTCTGCATGTTCAAAATAAGACTCATGAGTTGTTTGGGCACAGTGAAATAATTTTTCTCAAACTCACAAATTTCTTTCACTACACAATAAGCAGTTCTATTTAACTGTTATTTATTCAAAGTATAAAGTAGTATTTTTGAGTCATCATACCCTACTCAGTTGGTACAGTAATAGATGCAAAGGCCACTAAAATGCAATTAAATTGAAGTGGGCTTGCCAGTTTAGTGAGAAAATAACAATGAAAGTACATGCTGGTCTTGAGGCAACATATCAGGGAAAGGAAATGTAAATGTAGAATCCCAAATTCTTTCTTTTACTCTAAGATCTATAGAATTCCAAGCAGGAGAACTTTGCATTATTTGTATTGCACCTACTACTAACTATATAACTAGTTGAATATATTTAAGTGGAAAGTGAATGATACACACACAAAAATAGCTAATTAAACATGGGAATTCACTGCACTTAATGTGACACACCAGGAGAATTATACACACTATTAGCTCAACATGACACATGGGACCTGGGACTCAATCCCTGGCTCTCTCACTGGCCTGCTTGGTGACTTGGTGCAAGTATGATGTGGTGTACTCTCCCCACCAGCCCTGAAAGAGATGAATTGGGTCAGGTGGGCCCAATCAGCCAATTAAGCTGCAAAGGGAAGAGATTTAGGCCATGTGGAGGTTGGCAGGGAGGAAGTTTGCAATCTCTTTCCTTCAGGTAAGGGAGAAGAAAGTGGAGATAGGAACTGCTGAGAAAAGGAATAGGAACCGATGGGGAAGGGCTTACCTAATAGGCCTAAGAGACGGGTCTGACTAGGAAAGCTGATGGTGGGGGGAAGCTTAAAGAAGCACAGGAAGAAGTAGTCCAAGGAAGAGAGCAGTAGGGTTTGTAAAGTCCCAAATCTTAATTGCTCACTATAGAGCCCTGGACTGGAACCTAGTATAGAAAGTGGGCCTGAGTTCCCATACCATCCATTGCAGCATAGTATGTCTGGAGCTGTGAGTGGGAAGACTGCCTGAGTCACTGTGGGAGTGACACAGGGCAGCAGGCATGCAAACTGCCTGTGCTGAGGGACTTTGCAAGACTCCCCTGGAAGGGGAAATCACAGTGTGACTTGGGAAGGCACAAAGCAGACTCCATGAGTGGGAGAAGAACTGCGATGATGGAAGAGAAGTAAGGGGGTGCTGAACCAAGCAGAGTTAACCACCAGAAGGAGGTGCCATCCAGAGGTCAGTAGAGTGCACTATGACAGGGAGTCACTTCATCTTTCTCTGGGGGAATATGGTATCTATCTCCTTTATAGGATGTATTGAGATCTATGGATGAAAAGTGCTATAGAATGGCTAGGCTTTATATTATTTGAGGATATTATTGGGCAGACTCTTAAGACAGGTTGCTTAATATGGAAATCTCGCACAGGTTTCAGTTTTTGATGTTTAAATAAAGGCTCCAGGAACTTTTCTTGCTTCATTTGAGACAATGAAACATTCATTGGTGACCATGCTAGTAGTTCTACTTATTTAAGCAGTAAGTTGATACTAGCCCAGCAGACAAGAGCAGCACTACTATGATAGATACCTAGGTTTGAGAGTTACTTTTGGCGTCTGTGATTCTCTGTCAGGTTGCAGAACTGGAACTGTCTTGCCTTTCTTGAGCAATTCCTAGTAGTTGATTTCAGAGCAGCCCTCGTGCTAGCCTTGAAGGAAGCTGATTGCTCTGTCTGCAGAAGGAATAGCACCTTTGTCTAAAAGAGAGACAATGGAAAAAATAGTGAGACTCCTCAGTATGCTGACTGGTCAAGCCTTATTAAAAGCAGATACAAATACATGTGCCAAAGCAAAAAAGAAAATGGTAACAGTGTGGGGACGTTTACCAAAAGAATCTGCTCCTGATTGTATATTTAAATTGTCTCGAGGTTAATTTTATCTCCAAGTAAGACCAAATAAATCAGCAAGGACTTGTAAATGATTTTCACTGGACTAACCGGAAGTCAGAAGAACAAGAATCCTATTCCTACTGTGTCTGTATCATAGAATTAATAGAATATTAGGGTTTGAAGAGACCTCAGGAGGTCATCTAGTCCAACCCTCTGCTCAAAGCAGGACCAACACCAACTAAATCATCCCAGCCAGGGCTTTCTCAAGCCAGCCCTTAAAAACCTCTAAGGATGGAGATTCCACCTCTCTAGGTAACCCATTCCAGTGCTACACTTCCTAAAGTGGGTATTCACCCACGAAAGCTCATGCTCCAAAACGTCTATTAGTCTATAAGGTGCCACAGGATTCTCTGCTGCTTTTATTTCCTAAAGGAAACACCTTATGCTGTAGACAGTGGGGAGAAGGGTGTGCTTTGAGTGTGCCAGGAGCACCAGAAACCTGTATTTAACTGTGCTTTAAATATTCTTGATAAGCTTCAATACTTGTTTTCATTTACAGTGCTTTAATGTATAATCCTGTTAAGAAGATGCAGATTTATAGTGAAGCAGGACTGTCATTGTTTCAGTTGAAAATACAATACAGAAAAGGGAAAGAGTGATGCTTCATATGGTTACAGAAGACTGATTTCATTTTCAAGGACACCCGGAATGCTTGAAAATGAGTCATTACTTTTGGTGTAGCACAAGAGGTGTGATATGCAGTCTCAGCAAGTATTCTCCAATGAAGCCAGTTAATACAGTAATTTGAACCTTGATCATGCTATCCTGTTCCTCTTTCTCCTGCCAAAAACCATGCATGAAGTGGATGCTCTGTGTACTGATCACACACAAGGGGTGGAATATCAGCTGCCTCTGCAGCACCATGCTACTGTCTCCAACCCCACATTGAGATGATATTCATTTTTAAGAAGACATTTTCTGTGCTGTAGATTTCCCCCCTTTAAGAGAGTTCTAGGTACTGTGAATAGCACTGGAATTAGTATAGAGGAATAAGATCTCTGTGTGAATGGCAGTGTGCTGCAGTGATCTCTCAGGATCTCAAGGATAAATTAATTCTTGGGTCCAGGCTTCTGGTGGCATCCTGACTCCACGCACTTTGCCCCATAGAACAATTTGGTGAAAACTCCATGAGACTGAATTTGTGAAGTTTTCCTCCCCCTTAATCTCCTCCTGTAGGTTTTCCATGAAGGGACAATTCAGTACCTGTTTACTGCAGTCATGTCTTTCTATCAGTTTATCAGGACAGCTTGTAATCTGAACTAGAGTGACAGCTAGCAGTAGCATTAAGCACTGTTCACCCTCCATGTGAAGAAAGAGCATGTACAGTAAAGTGGCTCAGTTGCCACTCTAGTGTTGATGGTGAAGGATTCCATCCCCCTTGGCTCCCACATCATTCCTTATTGCAGGGATTCTCAAACGGGCCTCTGACCCCTCGGGGGGTCACAAGGTGGTTACATGGAGGTCATGAGCAGTCAGCACCATGGAGCTGACAGCCCTGAGACCCTGTTAAATTAAATTACCCACCCATTTTTAATTTATAAGGGGGATCACGCTCAGGGGCTTCCAGTGTGAAAGGGGTCATCAATACAAAAAATATGAGAACCGCTGCCTTAGTGTAATGCCAGTTTACTAGGGCTATTCATAGTAGGGAGAATTTAGGCCACAGTCTTATGTTCTGTAATACACATGAATTAGTATAGGAGGTTGTTGTAGAAACTCCGCTGGGTAACAGTGATCACTGCACAATTTTAATTTTGATATCATGAAAGCGAGTTACTTCCTTAGACACAACACCATAACAACGAACTTTGAAATTAGCAGGCTGAAGGGCACAGTAAAATACTTAAAAGAACATATGATCTTCCTGGAAGCTATTTAAGAACATCATATTATAGATGCAGATGTTTTGCATACCTCTGAGCAAAAGCATGTAAAGGAGGGAGAGTGAAAGTGGTATGGTTACATAGAGAAGGATGAGTTCAGGAAAGAGACAATCTGAACAAAAGATGAGGACCAAGATTTTCAAAAGTGACTAATCACCTTGGGCCATATTATTCACTATTTATATTACTGTAGTGCCTAGGAGACCTAGTCATGGTTAAGGCTATGATTATGTCACGGAAGTCACAGAATCCGTGGCTTCCAGAGACCTCCATGACATTTTTTGCTTCAGCCCTTGGGCCACAGGGCTGGAGCTGTCAGGGGGGGCCCCAGAGCTTTCAGCTGCAGCAGGCTCCCCACAGCTGCCAGCCTCGGAGCTCTGAGTCATGGCAGGAGGGCCCAGAGTTCTGAGCTGCCGTGGGCAGGAGGGACCGGGGATCTCCCAGCTGCCAGCCAGAGCTCTGAGCTAGTGCTGCAACGAGGGGACCCTGCAGCTCCCAGCCACTGCGGGTGGCGAGGGGACTGTGGAGTTGCAGCAGCGGTGGGTGCTGGACCCTCCACTCTCCATTTTGGCACAATTATTTTTAGTAAAAGTCACAGACAGGTCATGGGCTTCCATGAATTTTTGTTTATTCCCTGTGACCTGTCCTTGACTTTTAAAATAACTTGGACAAAATCTTAGCCTTAGTCATGCTTGTGCTAGGTGTTTGTACAAACACAGAAAAAATGATTCCTATCAGAAAAGGCCATGCCTCTGCTATCTAAAAATCACACCACTTTGGATGAGTCTTCATTAGAAAAAAATGTGTTCTTAACTCAAGTTAGCTAACATGAGGGTAAAATCTTAATGAAGGCAAGACAATCTGAAGTTTTCACACAAGTTAACAGGTTAAGTTAAAGGCTCCAGGGAAGCCTAGGGTTCACCTTGACCTACTAACATGTTAAAACTACAAACTGCCTTGTCTTCACTAAGATTTTACCAAGATGTTAGTTAAGAACATGCCTTTTTTCTTCATGAGGGCAAGGCCTTTTAAGACCTGAAAATCACCAGTCATTTTTGAAAATCTTAGCCAAAGGATATAGATATAACAATAAATAAATTTAAACAAAATCTACAGATATATTAAAAGGAAGAAGGGCAAATGTGGGACAAGCTTCGGCCTGGAACAATGTTTGCACAAAACAGATGCTTGCCACGTGATGAAAATGAAACAGGGATTTACAAAATGTTTTGTATTGATATAGAAATAGGTCTTGAACAAACATTTTGTAGTGATAAAAAAAGCCTGAATATTTTGATTGATTAAATGAAAACTGGGACATTTCATCATGTGTCCTCAAAGAAGTTCTTGGGACAGCATGACATTGTCTCCAAAACAGGAACTGTCTTGGTGAAACTAGGACATGCTCTCTTCAGGCTTAAATAGAGAAAAAATGGGAGAAGAGATGGAGCAGCTGTTTTGGAAATATATATTTGATCTGCACCGTTAAGATGGGACTGGAGCATAAGAATCATACTGTTTTATTCTGGCCAGTAAAACTGTAGCAAAAATATCATTTAGTTGTCAGTCTCTCCCTTTTTCCTCTGACATACCATCTATCTATAGAGAATAAATTAAACATCATTCTAATCAGCTGCACAGTTTTGTTATTTGGGGCTGCTAATAATTTATGGAGTACTGGATGGAATTTAAATCAGTTTTATGATTGCGGTAAATTATTGCAGACAGACTAAATTTGTACGGAAAATCAACAGACTTGAAGCTGTTTAGATTCTAGTGGACAACAACCAAATCAAACATTCAAGGCAGGCATTTTCAAAGGCACCTACAGTAGTTAGGTGTTCAACACCGGTGGAATGTTAATGGAAATTGGGCATCCAACTTCATTAGGCTCCTTGAAAATTCCAGCCTTAAATGTTTGTTTTTTTTTAATGATTCCAAATGGTTTTAAGTAATTTGTAAAAATCAAAATTAGAAAAAGGACAAATTAAAAGCAATAATTTAATTTAATTGGGTTTTGCTTAGCCTTTACTTAAAAAGATTCTAATTTGTAAAATCTAGTTCAAATGACTCCTGGGCCCAGAGCAGTGACTACGTATTGGATTGAGTGGTACTTATCAGATTTCCCTCTGCAACATCAGCCTTGGTTGCTGGTTATTACCCTTAGTATGTATCTTTGATCTTTCTCTCAGTCCGAGGTTGTATTTGTGAGATTGGGGATGGCTCCAGGCACCAGCAAGCCAAGCGCGTGCCTGGGGCGGCAAGCCACAGGGGGCGCTCTGCCAGTCACCGCTAGGGCGGCAGGCAGGTTGCATTCGGCGGCATGCCTGTGGAGGATCCACTGGTCCTGCGGCTTCAGCGGACCTCCCACAGGCGTGCCACCGAATCCGTGGGACCGGGGACTTCCTGCAGGCAAGCCGCTGAAGGCACCCTGCCTTCTTTGCTTGGGGCAGCAAAATACCTAGAGCTGCCCCTGTGTGAGATTTACCCTGCTTCCAGAACAAAGGATCAGTCTTATAGTACAATATAGTGATTGAGGCCCTTTAATTTTTAGTGAGGTCCGAATTAAAAGTCATATGATTAATAAACGTCTGCATATTTTCAATACTTGATATAGAGGAAAATTAATTCATAGGCAGAAGGTCAACACAGGATCTATGAAGCATTTATGTCCCACTTCACCCTGGTTTGTAGCCCTCTGCACAGGAGAGTGGATTTCATCCATGGGAAGATATTTTGGAGTCTTTTCATTGTATCAAACAGACAGTGTTTATTAACATTTCCAAGCCACAAGCTGATTTTATTTGTTTCATTGTTCAGGCATGTTTTCGACATCCAAAATAAATTGTCAGATCATTGGACTTCATACACTACAACTGAATGGGAATAACTTTATTGAACACATTTGCTCTGGCTTGACATCAGGCCAAATTCTCTGTTGGTGTGACTGTTGGTCTCAGTGAAATTTCAGCAGCAGAGAAACTGGCTCCTTGATATTCTATAATACGGAGCAGACATAACTAAAACAAATTCTTCAAATCCTTTCCTCTGCATAGATAAAAACTGGTAAGGATTCTTTGGGTGTAGCCTTTACCTTGGTTGTTCCCAACTCCTGATCAGGAAGACACATGTGGTCTTTCTAGGATCTTATCATTAAATTTAAAAGGCAAAGTATGCTATAACAGTCTCTGGAATCTGACTTGAACTGACAACATCCAAGAAATTCGAAGATTAATGTTGGCACCTCATCCTTAAACAACCAAACATGACTACCATTTAATAGGAATTGGAGCGTATATTGTAAGAATGATAAAACAACAACCAATTGTTCCCAGACAGTACTTAGGGGTGATACAACTGGGTCATTTATGTCCAGTTCCTGATCTCAGTTACACTGATGAAAATACAGAGTAACAGTACTGAAATTACTGCAGATTTACACCGGTGTCCCTGAGATCGGAATCTTACCCAGGCTGAGAGTATTCACTATGAATTTCCTTGCTCTTATCTCTTCAAATCAAAGATGTAATAAGCATCAATTTTTGGCATTTAACATTCTAGGTGGGGTTAATCTCATTTACTAACCTATCATGGTTAGACCACGTGCTATGCTTCCACTCACTTATTTCATTGCATCCTTTCCCAGTTCAATTTATCATCAGTCCAGTCCTCTGGTTCACTATATGGCTGTGTGAAATCACTAATATCACATTGTATGCACTCAGTACATTTCCCCCTCTTTTTCAGACAGTTTGTATTCTTCCTGCTGCTTTTCTGTTGCTTGTTCTTTTATTCCTGTTGATAACTTTCATTTCGTCTCCTTTTTGCATTTTTCCCTTCAAGCTGTGCTTATGTTACAAACTGCAGTTCAACAGTTTAGCAATTGGACTCTGCCCAAATATTACCAAATGCCACATCTTTTAATATTAGGCAGAGCAGCTTGAATTCTCTTCATCGTGTCTTTTACAACACTTTGGCATGTTTTCAGTGCCAATGCAAATGGGGAAAAAAGTTAGATAAATAAAAAGAAGGGACCCGGGGAAAGGAAGCTAAAATACTGGGGGGGGGGGACCCCGGAACACTTTCCCTCCTATTTTAAGCTTGTATTGCATGATCCAGATGCTCAGCTACTGTAAATCAGTGGAGCTACACCAGCTTGCACAAGATGAGGATCTAGCAACATGGCTTTAGTGACTGGTTGTGCTTCTGTGTTCAGCTTGTGTTTATGCAGTGACAATCACAGTAATGCCAGGCTGTAGTGTTCATAAATCATGAGTCAGGCCTCTACAAATCAGGAGAGGGTCTTAAAAACTATGAGATATTTGCAGTAATTCACTTTGGAGTTTTATTTAATTTTGAATCTTTAGGGTTCATGTTTTCAAGATTTTGGCCACAACCCTCAGAGCTAGAAATTTACTTTTTCATTTTTTTGATTACAACTGTAATTCTCACATAATCATACGGCTTCGGAAGCTGGGGTTTTAAGAAAAACACCACATATCACAAAAGTTGGCCACACTGTCATTTGTTGTGCTGTCATCGAGTTGTCCTGTCTTGTATGGATTGAGAGGGTTGCCATTACTTTCTTACAGATACCATAATAGTCAGCAAGCCCTACTGCCTCCCTTTCCCCTGTGCTTCATTGGTCACCCTTGACTCTTGCATACAGACTGGCCACATTCAGTGATGTTCCTGGCTTTTGAGCATGCCTGCCATTGACTTCAGTAGGCTTTAGAGCAGACCGGTAGAGTCTATGGGCAGGAGCAGTTTTCTATGGCTGTTTCACTTTAGGCTTACAGTAGGTGTAAGTGCTTTAGTAATAAAACTTCTAGGAGATGAGTGGAGGACAAGCGAGGCAGAGTTTTGTCTAGATCACCACTACCTTCCCCTCAAGATCACATCATCATCTTTGTAGTGCATTCCTCATGCATTAACTGTCTGTGTTTCAGTGTACTCAGGGGATGAAATTCATCCCTCTGCAGAGAGCCTGCACATATTCCATGCACCCCTTAAGTCATAGCTAAGGTACATAGACCTTGTCCTGGCCTTTTGCACAAGGACGAATTTCACCCAGGGTGAGCTTATGAGTGCTTCCTTTTTAAGTGCCTTGCATTACATTCCCTTTTCTTCTCTTGGGTGCACAGCACATCAGGTGGGATTATTTAGCTACAAAGAGGGGTTTACATTTTTTGCGCTTTTGTTACCACTGCCATTGAGAGGAAGGATGGTCTTGTTGTTCAGACCCCAGACTGCGCTCTGGAAGCTCTAGGGTTCAATTCCTAGTTCTGCTGCAGACTCCCTCTGTGATGTTGAGCAAGCCCCTTCGTTGCCCTTTGTCCCCATTTTACAGTTCATCTATGTGTTTGTCCAGCACCTGTCACAGAGAAGCCCTGATCTGGGTTAGGGCCTAGTATTGGAGTATTCAAACCATGCACTGATAAGCAAGCGGTTAAGTAGCTACTCTGGGATCAGGCAGCTCCATCCTGCCACACCTGCAAAGTGCGCATGGCTTGGAGAAGGAGCACAAAAAGAGAGCAGCCCAGGGCAGCAGCCAGCGGAGGTGAACTGATCTACACCTTGAGCTCCTGAGCTATGCAGGAGCACCTGCTGCCTGAGGCCTGGCTGTAGCGACACTGTCAAACTCAAAGGGATGGAACTTGTGAATCTAAGAAGGTCTGAGCCTTTATTTGATTCCCAGGACTTTACTTTTGGTGGTACAGGACTCATCTGAATGCTACCCTGTTGCTGGACATTTTATATAAGCTGAAAAGGGGAGACATAATACACGTGACCTGGCCGAGGGCTGAGTCACAGAATGGGCAGACCACTGCAGAAAGAAGAGAACCTGCCATGCCAGCCCCTGGCAATGAGTTCCAAAGATTGACTGTGTGTGGTGTAAAGTACTTATGTTTGTGTTAAATCTGCTGCGTATTAATTTCATCAGGTGACCCCTCTTGTTATGTGAAGGGGTAAATAATACTTCCCTATTCACTTTCTCCACACCACTCATGATTTTATTGACAGTTGTCATATCACCCTTCAGCTGTCTCTTTTCTAAGCTGTCTCTAAGCTTTTCTAAGCCCTATCCCAGTATTTTAAAACACTCAGCTTACTACTAATGATAAGACCGGTGATAACTGGAATTGCCCTAATAGGAGTGTGTTTCTATCTGTGTTATCAAAGTAAAAGGGCCAGAGTACACCAGCAGCCTGGAAAAACATGGTTACACTTGGATATAAGGTGGTGTCATATGTACACATACATACTATACATATATGCCCATACACACTACAAATATATATGCAATATCCATATAATTCATATATATTAATTATTTGGGAGTTCCTCTAAGGCTCAAACATAATACTACATTCCTCAGTCATGGCCCCGGGCCTAACATTCCCAGGCCCACCATAAGGGACTAAAAAATAATTGGATGAAAAAATCTGCCTAACAGTCGTACGAGGGAATGTGCAGACTAAAAAGACGGATAGGGCTTGAGTGTATGGATGGTAAAATAAGATAACCAGGGAACAGTGTTTAGCCCACTGGGTTATCTTTAGTCCATGCATTATGCTTTTGGGATAATGGGTAAACATCCTCCCCATAAAAAGACAAAAAGTGGGAGAATGTAGTAAGAGGAGGCCCTAAGATATAAACCTTGGTATCAGAGGCCCGGTATGAGGCCTGATGCCTGAACTAAAGTAATGGTCAAGACTTTGCTAACATAAAGCAAAGTTAAGCTGTGAGCCAGAGGCAGGCCCTGCTCACAGAAGCTGGCAAGGAAAGGGCTGATGCTGCAAGAAGATACATATCTAAAAGATACTGAACACTAGATATCAGAACATTCACATACTTGTATATTCCACACAGATAACAAGGAACAGACTGACCCATCCCAATGACAGGGGCAAAAGGGTAATATGATGGATAGAGTTGTTTTGTTCAAACCAACATATACAAAGTGAGAGGCAGCACCTTGCTACGTAGAGGGGTTGCACCTCAATACGTCAGGAGTGATGTGTAACTTGTTTGTACCTGTGTATAAGAATGCATCCCTGGGCCGGTGTCTGGGTCCAGCCGAGGGGGCAGTGGAAAGTCCCACCACTGACTGAGCTGAGTCCATTGCCAAGAGGCATTTTTTCGTAGTATGCCCTGAGCTAGAGTAAAAATCTACAGGGAACTATCATTGTGTCCATACGACAATAAACCTGGCCGACATGCCTTCGTACCTTACTAGACTCTGTGGTCATTGGGGTTCTCTTCAGGTCTGCTGTGTCAGCTATCTGCAGAGCTGGGGCAGCACACAAGAGGGAACACACACACACAGCTGAGTGATATCAACATTGAACAGAGCAGAGCACCACACCGGTAGCATCTGACAACACACCACACACAGTCAATCTGTGGAACTCACTGCCAGGGGATGATGTGAAGGCCAAAGTACAACTGGGTTCTAAATAGAACTAGATAAGTTCATGGAGAATAGGTCTGTTGATGGATATTAGCCAAGATGGCCAGGGATGCAACCCCATGCTCTGGGTGTCCCTAAACCTCTGATTGGCAGAAGCTGGCACTGGATGATGGGATGGATCACTCAGTAATTGTCCTGTTCTGTTCTTTCCCTCTAAACTACCTGGCACTGGCCACTGAGAGAAGACAGGATACTAGACTAGATGCACCATTGGTCTGACCCAGTGTAGTCATTCTTACTCTCTTAAGCGGACAAGCAGGTGGATGATGGTAGCAATCATTATGGACTGCAGGGAGCAAATCAGTAAGATACAAGAACTGAGGGGGTGAGTTGTAAAAGACCTTGAAGGTGAGTTAAGAAGCCTGAAGTTGATTTGATGTAAGGATTCGGTTTGGTGACATGGTTAGAAGCATGGACAGGGAAGATGATTTTGGTGGCTGCATTTGGATGGGCCATGGGGAGAAGGCAATGTGGGTTTCAGGGTGGCATTTTTCCTAGAGATGTGACCAAGCTGTAACATTTGTGTGAAGATTAGGATCCATACTTAGCTAAAGTTCAGAGGTGGGTCAGGTATTGGGTTTTGGTTTGGCCCTCTCGGTACAGAGATAGGACTGGGCTACAAAGTTTGAATCCAGATTTAGATATGAACTATCCCAAGATTCAGGCATTTTGTTGCAAGTCCAGCTGTAACTCCTATCTCACTTCTAGTGTGGGGAAGAAGCCCAGCCCCCAGGGCTGGTGCAACCATTTAGATGACCTAGGCAGTCGCCTGGGGCGCTGGGATTTGGGGGGCGCCATTTTCTTCGGCAGCAACCACGGCGGCTGGATCTTCGGCCACCCCGGTCACTGCCGGCATTTAGGCGGAGGGAGCTGGGGCAGGGGAGCGCAGGGAGGGCTGCCTGCAGCAAGTAAGCGAGGGGGAGCGGCACATAGGAGAACTCCCCACCCCAGCTCACCCCTGCCCCACCTCCTGCCCGAGCACATAGTGGCTGCTTCACTTCTCCCTAAGCTGATTGGCACCGCAACCTGGGAGGTGGGAGAAGTGAAGCGGCGATGGCATGCTTGGGGAGGAGGCAGGGCAAGGGTGAGCTGCTTCACTTCTCCCGCCTCCCAGGCTTGCAGCACCAATCAGCTTAGGTGCCACAAGCCTGGCAGGTGGGTGAAGTGAAGCAGCGACAACGTGCTTGGGATGGAGGCGGAGCAGGATGAGCTGGGATAGGGGGATGCGACAGGGTGGGGGGTGAGGAGCTGCCATGGGGGAGGGTGCCTCAGGGCAGAGGGAGGGAGCTGCCGCGGGGGGGGGGGG
>NC_133770.1:86111585-86182940 GCF_003597395.2 Chelonoidis abingdonii
GGGGGGGGCACATCAGGGCGGAGGCTTGGGGACGGGGGAGGGCGCAATGTGGAAGTTTCACCTAGGGCGCGAAACATCCTTGCACCGGCCCTATCCTAGCTAAAAGAACAGGAGTACTTGTGGCACCTTAGAGACTAACAAATGTATTTGAGCATAAGCTTTCGTGGGCGACAGTCCACTTCATCGGCTGCTACTCTGAAACATATCCTTGATAAATGACTCTTTGGGAGTTCACTGAACCATAGCAGCGGTGACAATAGTCATCTACCTCTTGCACCAACACTGCCATCTGAGAAGAAATAAATCACTGTTTGGAAGTGGCTCACACATAATGATTTTGCTCAGTAGTTCCTGCCACCAATCGGTGGTAAGATAATAGCAGCATAAGTTACATATCAGGCACACATTGTTCAGATAATTCATGGGACTGGATGTAAGTGGTAGTGTGTGAATTGTTTCAATCTGGCATTCAGCTGATGCAAAATAAGTGTTAGTAACACACAAAAGGTAGAGGAAATGTGTGGAGGGAAGCAACTGGAAGGTGAGCGATAAAGCAGAGGAGGCTATCCCTCCTCTGCTTTCCCCTCTTGCCCTGCCACATAAGCTACACTTATTTTGCAAATACACTAAAGTCAGAGCCAATTACTTCACAACTACCACTAACATCACTGCAGAATTTTGCTCAGAGACTTCTGGGAGATTTTGCAACCAGTTACACCAAGATCCAAATTCTGCCTTAATTTACACCTGAAATCAGTGGGGATGCCAGGGCAGAATTTTGTCCTGCTTCAGCTGGTTGTTTCTTTAGTAAGATTAATCAAAGCTGGGAGTGAGAGAGAAGACTTGCAGGTCCCCAATGGTCAAACAGTATCTTTTTTAGGTGATGCAGGTCTAGTGTTCTACCTGAGCTATTGGTACTGTAGTTAGAACAACACCATGATGACACTGGCTTTCCACATCTGTGCCTGCTGGAGATCTGCTGGAGAAAGGGAGCATTCAACAATTCCACAATGAGCCTGTCACATCTTTAGGATGAGTCCTAAGCTCTGTAGAATTGGCAGCCATGTATGTGTGTTGGATCATCAGAGCCCTTATCTGAGAGTTGGAGGGTACCTGCCAGTAGAACCAGTGTAATTCAGCTACACAGAGGACAGCGGTGGCTCCAGGCACCAGTGCTCCAAGCGCGTGCCTGGGGCGGCAAGCCGTGGGGTGCTCCCTGCTGGTCCCTGTAAGGGCGGCAGTCAGGCTGCCTTTGGCAGTGTGCCTGAGGAAGGTCCGCCGGTCCTGCGGATTCGGCGGCAGGTACACTGAAGCTATGGGACTGGCAGACCTCCCGCAGGCACGCTGCTGAATCTGCAGGACCAGGGAACTCCTGCAGATATGCCGCTGGCCAGCCGAAGGCAGGCTGCCTGCTATGCTTGGGGCTGCAAAAAAGCTAGAGCCGCCCCTGAGAGAGGGAGCAGCATTTGGGGAGTGCCAGGCAGGGGGAAAGTACACCTTGGACCGTCTGGAAACAAGTTCATTGAGTGCACCATAGGTAGCTTTATAAAGGGGATGTTTCCAAGAGCCCTGGGAGCTGTAGGGGCAGGGCGGGATGATCTGTTGTTACTCAGATCTTCATATGCTGTGGGGGCGTTAGGCTGCA
Source organism: Chelonoidis abingdonii (assembly GCF_003597395.2). Taxonomy (NCBI): domain Eukaryota; kingdom Metazoa; phylum Chordata; order Testudines; family Testudinidae; genus Chelonoidis; species Chelonoidis abingdonii. The sequence continues at coordinate 86,113,231 of NC_133770.1, forward strand.
CAGCAGCTTCCACAGAGCAGCTTGACAGCTGTTCCATGGCATTGGGAGAGGATTCCTTCAATTCTTTTCCCTTACAGGTCTCCTGAACACCTGCCTGAGATATTTGGGCTAAATGCTGAGGACCGGATTTGCTTATCGTCAATAGCTCAGCACCTGCCGTATCTAAAACCAAAACAATCTGCATGAAATAAAAAACTAAAAAGTGCAAATCATCTTGTAAGTTTTCAGCATTTCTCTTCTACCAGAAAAGGGGCAAAATTCGTGTGTGTTTTAAGCAACACTCTCTGCTGTGTTTTAGCAGCTCTAGACATTGTCTGACTTGCTTTATGACTATATTAGGATTTCAACTAAGCACTAGACTGTAGCTGTGCCTTTATGTAGGTGAACATAATTCTGTTATTGAGTAAAGAGAGAATTACATTTTAATCTCACTTGCCTTGCTACCACTCCCCTAAAAAGAAAAAAAACCCGCCTCCAAATGGACACTCTTTCTCATTTAAATAAATTCTGGTCATTTTAATCTGGCTCTGATTGTCCATGTTTCATCACCAAATATTTTGTTATTTTCCCTTCACTCCCCCACCTTGATTCTGAATGTGTCTTACTCAGTATCAGAAACTGATGAGCACTGTCAAAAAAGGAGCAAATAAGATTTTATTCATTCTTACCTCCTGACAATAACTTGAACTTGTGAGCATGCCTCTCACCCAGTCAAGACCCAAATGTGGGATGAAATGTGTACTAGTGGCCCAAAGTGAGGGATTAAAAATTATTTATGCAGGACACTTAAAAGACCGTGGGATTCCAACCTTAACGCAAACCACTCTTTCTATACTGTCAGCCCCATGATTCTTTATTTCCAGTGTCAATCATTTTTAACAATCAAAGTGAGGGGAACCAACAGAGCACTCTTGGGGATAAAAGCAGAGGATGACCCTTGAAATGAGGGACATCATTCTGAGACAAATGGACACCTCTTTACTGATTGCACTGTTAGCTGATGCCTTTGCTTCCTCCCTTCCTGCAATGAGGCTAAGAAACTGCAGGTGGCAGCAGCACACCATCCAGGACAGAGCTTCCACATCCCATCTTTTCTATTCTGCAGGAATATGCCACTGCAGAGCTCAAAAAGTTCTCCTCTGCAGCAGGGGAAATCTTCCTAGGCTATATTTGGTTTTAAATGGTTTATATCTGGATTTTCTTTATTAAAGCTTCTAATATCTGGCATTCAAAGAATATAATCACTCTGGACCTTCAGTGCTGGTACTGGCTTGTATTAAATTTTCCCTTGTCTTCCCAGTGAAATACCTTTTTCTCTTGCTTGCTTTCTTTTTCTGACCTTTCATCTCAGCAGGGGGTCTGACTAGAAAGAGGGTTCTGGAAACGCTGTGTGTTTTTCATTAGGTTTTTCAGCATAAGTGTTGCATGGCACATTTCCCCTCCACCCCCATATCTACAGTAACACCTGCTGCTTAGGTTTTATTTAATTTGAGATGAACGAGAAACAAAGTACTGCCAGAACCGAGATAAAAAAATGTCAGCTTTCTGTAGAGTTTTTTATTAGTATTATTATTTTCTGTTCAGATTCAGCAAAATGGAATTCCTTGTAGCACCGAGGAGGCCTGCTGTGCATTCTTTTTCTGTAAGATTGTTCTTAAACACTGACATACGTTATAGCAAGGTACATGCTATCCAGGGGGTAATACTATCTGCTCCTCTGCTGTAATGAACCACAGAAGAATTTTACAGTAAACTCAGGGTGTGTTAGATGTTATAGCAATGAGTTAGTGGGGAGTTGCCGACACAGGCTCATGCACTGCCCTATGTCACTGAACAGTCAACAAGGCAGTATGAGAGCAACCTATTTGATTCTCACCCTGACATACAGACACATCTGATGGCTTCTGAGTTACTTGAGGAATGATGGGAGAATAAGAATAAAAAAAAAGACAAACAGTGCTCAGCGAGACAGCCTTAAAATACTGTAGAGAGAACGCAGACTCAGGTGATGGCCAGGACAAAAATGCCTTCCTTTATGAGGCCCTAATAAAGGTTACCTGCCGGATCCTAACTCTGGGCTGGATCATGCCAACCCTTACACACATTGGTGAGCACTTGCTCATGCTAGAAGTCCCTATTGACTTCACCGAGACTACCTGCATAAGTGCTCACAACTGTAATAGCAGCCCTATGTGTTTGCTGCTTTCTAAAACGTCCCATCATGAATGTCTAAATTAGGCAAATTCCCTTTGATTAGACAGTCAGATTCCTCAAAATATAACCTATCAGTCATGATTATTTATGACTTATTTAGCAGCACAAATGTGGCTAACACTTTATTAAGCAAAACAAACCAGAGTGAAATATTTAAACCATCAGCTAAAGTGATATTTGTAATGCAAAAGGGAAAGCTCTAATAAAACGTGATGTCCATTATATCATAAAGAGCAGTGGAGTTCAAATCAATGTATTGATATTTGTAAAATTATAAAATTAAATTTCTAACCACTAAATGCTTGAAAAAGGATATTTGGTCACCCCACATAATGTGATTACACCAAGCCTTTATGAATATAAGACATATGAGAAAGACAAGACTTAAACATCCTGGGCTGAAGTGATTGGAGTTATATCAGGGAGGAATTTTATCATATATCTTTGAATCTGAGCTCTTGTTTATATACAATAGGCAGTGTATCCTACTGGAGAGAGCATTGGACTGGGAATCAGGAGACATGGATTCTATTCTTGACATTGTGCAAGTCATTCCCACACTCTGAGCCATGTAAAGTGGGGTGAATGATACCTACTTCCTTTGTAAAATGCTTTGTGAGCTGAAAGGTGCTATATCAGAGCTAGGTGCTATTACTATTTTATTACATTTCCCATTTTCAGAAAAGTGTTTGTAGTTTTCTGTTTTGAAGGAAACATAATTTAGCTACTGGTATACAGCAACGCTCATGTTATGCAGTTAAGTCAGGTTGCACTCAGCCTCTATATGGGTGCATGAAAGGAGCAAAGGATCCCCACCACCACCACATCAGAACCAGACACAACTGCTGTCCATAAACTCTCCTGAGTGCAGTGACTGCTCCTACAGCCGGTTTAAAAAAAAAATCAGAAGAAAAACACTGTAAAATAATTGTGATTTCCCCATTTTTTAATCCTCAAAATGTGAAATTGAGGGAAAATGTTAAGATTTTCCAAATTAGCTCTATTGCTGATCACAAACATGGGAAACAATATTCATGACAAAAAATCATGATTTTTTTGGTCAAAATTTTGAATTGCAAAAAATTTCAACCAATTCTACTTTGCTAATAGTTCTAGTCACCCCAAAACAAGGGAAGGAGGAGCAAGAATCATACTCAGAGGGAAATTAATGTTGCACACCCCTACAAAGGTAACAGTGGCTGTGTTCACCAGGATCTGCAGGAAGCTTTGCCACTGCTTGAGGCTTGATGCCCCTGGGAGCTCCCACTGGTACGTTTTCCTTGTGCAGGGTTGTGACTTCCTGCCATAAATGAGACCTAAATGTACAAAGCATTCCAGATATGAACAAGCCATTGGCATCATCCCACTACCTTGAAGTTAATGGGACTTCTGCCATTGACTTAGAGGGAGCAAGACTTGGGGCTTATAATTGTTGTCATGCATGCACACACAACTCTGCTGTAGCAGCAGGAAAGAATCCTGTGCTGTGTGTGTCAAATGCCTGGTGAAACAGTGTAGTTGGTTTCTGTGAAGATTGCATTGAGATGCTCCAGTTCTAGCCAAAAACAGGACAGGACAAGGGCAGAGTGCTAGACTTAACTTTTATTTCTCCCCTGCTCTCATTGGATTGTGCTACAGCAATAATGCTACTTCCATGAACTGTGGGTTTTTGATGTGCTCATTTTTTCTCTCTTTTTCTATTAAGTTTTTTTTTAATGGAAACAAGAGACAAACAAGTGGCATGAGAGCCACTGTAGCAACTCTTTAAAGCCCCAGTTTAGCCAAGTACTTGAACACGTATTTAAGTACTTGCCTGAATTAGGGCCTAAATCGGTTATAGATCATAGAATGCCTTTCTATATTATGGTTTGTGAGCTCTATTCAGATACTTTCTTAGAATGTGGCTTATTAACCTAAATAAAACCAATAGACTGACACGTGGTGCCATTCTGGTTTGTCAAGCAACTATGTAGGCCATCATTTTTCAACTTGAGACCTCAAAGTTAGGCATCTAAATTCATAATTAGGTGCCTAAACATCCATGTTTAGCACCTAAATCTCGTGAGATTGTACTTTTTTAATGCTAAACTTCTTAGAGCAGAGACCATTCCTGTGCCTGTATGCCAGCTAGCATAAATGGCCTCAGGTACTCTCAGATTATAAATATTTAGTGCTATTAACAAATAAATATGTAGCCTGATTTTCAGTAGCGCTGAGCACCCTTAGCTCCTATTGACTTCAGTGAGACTATTTATCAGGAGTATGCATCTCCTGAGCAAGGGTCTGAAGGATCAGATACTTTATTGCTGGTTAGAAGTTCCCACAATAAAGAGAGACAAGGCAGGTGAGGTAATATATTTTATTGGACCAATTTCTGTTGGTGAGACAGACAAGCTTTCGAGCTTACACCGAGCTGTTCTTCAAGTCTGAGAAAGGTACTCAGAGTATCACAGTTAAATATAAGATAGAACGGGTTGTTTAGCATAAAGCAGTTAACATATTTCAAGGGACCACTACTATAGTTTAATTACAGGATATAAATGTGGTAATATTAGTGTTGATAGCCAAGAGGATTCAGTGTCTTTCAAATGAAATGTTTTGACAATGATCTTGGTATCCACCTCTAGTGGTCATCAGATTGAAACTCCGGCTGTCCTAGTACTTTAAACAAAAAAAAAAAGGAGAGAGAGGATAAATTCAGTCCCCTGGACCGTATTCCCACTCCCAACAGTCATGCAAAAATGTTTACAGGACCAGGTCCACCATTAAAACATAAGTTTAAATTTCAGACACAAGCATCTCCTACTACATGCATAGGCTTCAATACTGTATAGCCCAGTCACAATCAAGCTCACCTGATCCAAGTGCTCCTGTATAGAAACTTATATTTTGCAAGATCTAAAAAAAAAAACTAGTGGTGTGTCACATCCAAGCATGTGTATAATTATTGCTGTTCGCATGCCTGCCCTATTTGCCTAGCCACTCCCTGTTTACAAACCATGTATTTGTAAAGGCTTGAGAGACCTTGTCCATGAAAGGTGCCATGGAAATGTAGAATTCTCATCTTGTTCATTCAAATGGAACTCCATATTTTCAGAAGAATGTACCAAAAGCATTCAGCAGGTATGGCGAGGAGCCTGCATTTCTGCAGATCCTCATCCAGACCATTTGTCACAATCCAAGTATTCAACAAGGATTTTAAATCAGCACTCTCTTCCCCACCCCTTCTTTTTCTGCCCAGGATAGGTCTGCCTATGACTATAAATATTTGTATTGGACAAATATTTCAGTGGATTTATAACACCTAAATTGATAGTTTCTATGTAATTAATTTAGGTGTCTGTTCAGCTGCTGATTCATGTGCATAAGTTCAATTAGCATTAATGGCAGTTATGCATGCTTGTCGAGGGCAAAATACACCCTGTAATAATGTAACATGGAATGTTATATAATTACTGCTGTAATTACATCATGCACACACATCACTTCTACTTTGCCTCGCTAACAGCCCTTCAAATGGAGCTGCTAACCACCAATTACACTACACTACAATGCAGAGGTGACCATTCGTTTTTTGTCTCGGTGCCCATCCACTGAGGATATACATAAGTAAATTAGTAACCAGCGGTCAGCAATTTGTAAAGCTACAAGTCTCTTATTCTAGGTGATATTGTGAGTCAGAGACAATCAGAAAAAGCAGACCTCAGCAGAACTGCATATCATCCCTCCTTTTGTTAGTTTTATTTTATTAAAATCCAAGCAAGCAGATTACCAACACCTTTAGCTTCCTGATCAAAAGAGATTCGAACATGTATAAAGGGCACTTTTCAAGAAAATACTAAAAATAGCTATATTGGGACGATTGTGTATGTATATGTCTTTCTGTGTGTGTATATATGCCATTGTGCTATACTCCCTTTAGAAGGAAAAGTTTACCTTGTGCACTGTTGTGGATTACTGTAATCTGAAGAAACCGAGAAAGATGAATTCTTTCTAAATATCCAAATACACGGACTGGATAAATGTCATCTCAGGGCGTGATGTACATATAAAATTTCTAGCCATCATGAAAGATTGTTTCTTGGAGCAGCTAGTCCTGGAACAGACAAGGGAAGACACAGTTCACAAGTCCTAACTGGAGCACACGATCTGGTCCAAGAACCACTCAGTAATAGTGACACAACAGTGACTGTACTGTAGTTAAATTTAAACATCCTTGTATGGGGGATAATACCAAAAAACCCACCTCAGTAATATTTAACTTTGAAAAGGAGAAATACATAAAAATGAGGATGCGTGTTAGAAATTAGAAGGAGCTGTGTTGTGGGGTGTTCACCCCACACTTCCCCTGAAGATGTTAATATAAGCTATGAAGGGAGCCAATTGACCAGAGAGGCCACAGCTGAGGGGAATCAGGTGGCTTAAGTGATCCCTTGACTGAATGAGGGAGCGGAGGAGGAACAAGCTGGGTTTATAAAAGCAGGAAGCTGATAGCAGAGAAGAGGTTGCAGGGAAGTAGTCTGCAGTTACTCCCTGGGAGAAAAGAGTTTGAGCTGGCAAACCCAGAAAGGGGTGGAGATCCACAAAGGTAAGAAAGGCTCAGGGGACAACCAGGATGGCATGGGATAGTACAGACCTTGAGTGCTAAAGAGAGGGCCCCTGCACTGAAACCCAGAGTAAAGGGTGGGCCCAGAATCCCCTACCAACCACTGGGGAAGTGGCACAGACCAGGCAGAGGAGAGCGGACTACAAAATCTAATAGTAAATTTTTTTTTAAAGTACATCACAAGCAGGAAGTCCACCAAACAGGCAGTGGGGCCACCAGCTGGCCAAGGTGTTAAAAGAGCACTCGAGGGAGACAACAAGGCCGTTCAACAGAGAAGCTAAATGAAGAGGATGTGGGGGGAGATACATCAGAGCTATCCCTTTGGGGCAACAAATTTTAGTCCTGTCCCAAACTGATATGTCAATAGAGGAGGTTTTAGAACCGATTGATGAATTAAACAGAAATAAGCCACCAGGACAAGGTGGTATTCACCGAAGAGTTCTGAGGAATGCAAATATGAAACTGCAGAACTACTAAGAGTGATATGTAACATATCACTGACACAAACCTCTGTATCAGATGACTGGAATGTAGCTAATGTAACACCAATTTTTTTTTAATGGCTCCAGACAAGATCTTGGCAGTTACAGGCCAGTGATCCTAATTTCAACACCGGGCAAGTTGGTAGAAACTATAGTAAAGAACAGAACTATCAGACATCTAGATAAACATGGTTTGTTCATGAAGTGTTAACACGGCTTTTGTAAAGGGAAGTCTTTGAGGGTGTCAATAAGCACATGGATAAGGGTGATCCAGTCAATACAGTGTACTTGGATTTGATAAGGGTGATCACTAATGGCTGTCAAAGAAACTAACAATGGATAAGAAGGAAGAACCTCTCGTGGATCAGTCATTGGTTAAAAGATAAGAAACAAGAGGGTAGGAATAAATGGTCAGTTATCATAATGAAGAGAGGTAAACAGTGGGGTCCTTCAAGGATCTGTACTGGGACCTGTGCTGTTCAACATAGTTATTAATGATCTGGAAAAGGGAGTGAACAGTGAAGTGCCAGCATTTGCAGATGATACAAAATAACTCAAAATACTGAAGTCTAAACTTGACTGCAAAGAGTTACAGGCAGTAGCATTGAAATAATTTTTATAGTGGGGATGCTGAGAACCATTGAACCAAACTGTAAACCCTGTATATGATGGAATCCACTGCAAGGCAGGAGGTCCTGCCACACCCCCCAGCACTCCCTAATTCCAGCACCCCTGGTTACAGAGGGAACTCAGAGTGGTGTGACTGGGCAACAAAATGGCAAAAGAAATTCAACAGTGATAAGTGCAAAGTAATGCCCGTTGGAAAAAACCCAACTATCTATCTATATCTATAGTGATGGGTTCTGAATTAGCTGTTAATGTGTAGCAATGGTCAAAAAGGCTAACAGTATATTAGGAAAGAGTTAGAAAATATCACGCCACTGTATAAATCCATGGTGTGACCCACATCTTGAATACTGTCAAGTTTTGGTTGCCTCATCTCGAAAAGGGTACAGTGGAACGGAAAAGGTTCAGAAAAGGACAACAAAGATTATCAGGAATATGGAACAACTTCCGTATGAGGAGAGACTAAAAACATTAGGGTTGCTCAGCATAGAAAAGAGACGACCAAGGGGGGAACACAATAGAGGTCTGTAAAATCAGGAGTGGTATGGAAAATCTGCATACAGGCGTGCTATTTACCCTTTTCCACGCTACAAAAACCAGGGGTCACCCGATGAAATTAATGGACATCAAGTTTAATACAAACAAGAGGAAGTACTTTTTCATGCAATACACAATTAACCTGTGAAACTAGTTGCCATGGGAGGTAGTGAATGGCCAAAAGTATAACTGGTGTGATACAGCATGGCCAGAAGGCAGCATAAGAGTGTTAGCAGGGGGCCTTATTCCCTGCCAAGGGAGGAAGGTTTGCTTTAGATTAACTAGAACAGCTGTGGCCAGAAAAGGTGGATTGGAGCAGAGTGCAGATTGCAGAGAGAAGAGTTTGTCCAGAGAGAAATAGAGGTTTGGAGGAGTGCTGCGGTGGATTGGGAAGCCAACAGAAACCCTAGGTAAGGGCACCAGGCTTGTATAGAAGAGAGGCGAGAAGCCTTCACAAGCTGACGGGTATGAGAGGGAAGTTACCCGGGGAAGAAACGCTAGTCAAGTGGTTCACCACAACCCCAGGGCCCCTGGGTTGGGACCTGGAGTAGAGGGCGGGCCCAGGTCCCTCCCTCTCCACTCCCTCCTCCAAGGACACTAGGGAGTGATTGAAGAACTGGTTCAGAGGCAAGCAATATCGCCCTGAACCTACCCCAGAGAAGAGAAAGCGCGAGAAACCCAGCGAACAAGTACCGGCAATTTGCCACACGTGGTGTCAGGGTGGGATCTGCGCGCTGGGACATAGTCCAGGGGGAGACATAACCCTCCCACCCTTAAGATGACGACGTGGTCAAGGCCCTTATACATGCCACCGCGGTCCCAGCAGGAGGCTACCAGGGTCCAGGCAACCGCCCAACAAGAGGCGACTAGATTGCAGCAAGAGACTAATCAGCTGCTGCTGAGTCAGGCTGCTCAGGACCACGAGCCCTGCTGAGAGACCTAATAAGCCAGATGAAGACCCTTATGGAACAGAAAAGTCACCACGGGGGAAGGGACCCGGACCATACGGGCTAAGCCATTACTTACAAAAATGACCAGGAGAGGATGATGTGGAAAGCATACCTCCTGGCTTTTGAGAGAACAGCCCTGCGGGGAGGCCTGGCCCCGAGAACAATGGTCTGGTATCCTTTGCCCCATTCCTATGTGGGGAAGCCCAGAAGGTCTATTACGATATGTCTGCAGAAGCTGCAGCAAAACTATTCCCAGCTAAAGGCAGAGATCCTGGCCAGTGTTTCGGAGTGACAAACGCACTACGAGCCCAGAGGGTTCCATGAATGGCGATATATGAGAGGACAAGACACCCCGAACGCAGTTGTTTGACTTGATCCACCTGACCCGGAAATGGCTGCGCCCTGAAGCCCATAGCTCTGAGGAGATGATGGAGGTACTTAATATTGGACCGTATATGCGGGGGTTACCACCAGACTCAGACTTGAGTGGGTCAGAATGACCCCTCTACCTATGATGAGTTGGTCTCCTCGTGGAAAGACAACTGGCAGCCCAGCGAACTGTTCCAGACTCCAAGCGGGGAGACCAACGGCAACCCAGGAAGACAACCCCAAACCCAAGGCCCCGGACTGTCGAGAACTCTAGAAGAAACTATAACCGGGAGGAACGACATGAGGAATGGCTCGAGGCCAGAAAGGGACTGGGGGTTTGGGAAGAGTGGTGGGGGGCCGGCCAACTAGCCCCAGGCAGGGGTGATAACCGGAATGAGGGGACGGTGTTATGAATGTGGGGAATTGGGGGCATATAGCAGCCCAATGTCCCAAACAAGGAGTGCCTATCAGTGTAATCTGGGGAAGTTATGGGGAGCAATGTGGCCTGATCAAGCTGGTAGGGTTACATTGACCTCACATGGCATTTACCAGACCAGTAAAAATGAATGGTATAAAAACCATAGCATTAATAGATTCGGGGAGTGCTGTCACAGTTTGGTCTCGGGAAAGTTGGTGGGAACAGACCAACTAACTCGGGCCAAAAGCACAGGGTAACATGCGTACATGCACCGTGAATTTTTACCCTACAATTCCAGTACGGATTGAAATCCAGGGGAATACCACCAGAGTTTCTGCAGGAGTAGAGTCCCCAGCTCCCTTATCCTGTTTTGATTGGAGAGATTCCCTGGGTTTGAGAACTTACTGACCCGATAGAGCAGAGGGGTAGCAACCCCCAGGTTGAGACAGAGGCAACTAAAGATAGCCTCGCCCAATGTTTGCTGAATTTGCTCCAGAATTGTTCTCATGCCCCTGAAAACCCCGCAGGGCTAGGCGAGAACGAAGGGCGGTAAAAAGTTAGGGACCAGGATTCTGGCAGCTAAATCAAAAGACTTCCCTTGTGGGTAGGCGAACCCGCCAGGAGACAAGGAGAAGGTTCGGGTCACGGAGGACTCAGAGGAGTTCCTGGCCCAAGTGGGAGCACCCCAGGGGAAGAGTTGAAATAGGCCCCTGGAATTAGGTCAGTTCAGCACTGCCGTGAGACCTTTGGCAGGACAGGCCGAAGATCCATTATATGCCGAACGTGAGGGAGGAGGTAGTGGAAGTAAATGGAAGTGCCTGTAGAAGGAAAAGTCAAAGGCCCAAGGCCATATTACGTTGCTCAAACGTGATCTGTTGTACAGAATAGAGCAAATACGAGGGGAAGAAGTAGAGCAACTCCTAGTCCCACGGAAACACATAAGGGCCGTACTAGAGTTAGCTCACAGTCATTTATTTGGGGGACATCTAGGGTAGACAAGACGCTGGATAGAATACTAAGAAGGTTTATTTGGCCAGGAATACGAGCAGAAAGTCCAGCGTTATTGTGCCTCCTGCCCTGAATGCCAGCTGCATAGCCCCCGACCTTCACTTGCGGGGCCCACTAGTACTTTACCTATTATTTCATGTCCCGTTCGAGAGGATAGCTATGGACATAGTGGGCCCACTAGAAAAGTCGGCACGGGGCCACCGAAACGTACTAGTCATCCTTGACTATTGCCACACGATATCCAGAGGCCATCCCTTTAAGAACCCCCACGTCTAAGCAATAGCTAAGAACTACTACAGGTTTTCGCCAGAGTGGGCATCCTAAGGAGATCCTGACAGACCAGGGAACCCCGTTTACGTCAAAACTAATGAAAGACTTATGTGCCCTGCTCCGTATACAAGCCATTCGGACCTCGTCTACCATCCCACAACAGACGGACTAGTCGAAAGATTCAATCGAACCCTCAAAAGTATGATCCGGAAGGTGGTAGCACAGGATGGAAGGACTGGGACACTCTTTTGCCGTATCTAATGTTCGCTATACCGGGAACGTTCCCCAGCGTCCACAAAGGTTTTCTCCCTTTGAACTCTTATATGGACCCCACCCACGCGGATATTGGATATCGCCAAGGAGGATTGGGAGAACAACCCAACCCAGGAAAGAATATTATTGCAGCATGTTTGACACAGATGCGAGAGCGGATAACTCGAGTAACCCCGATAGTACGGGAGCATTTAGAAAAAAGCACAAGAGGCACAGCGGACATACTACAACCGTCGGGCGAAAATGCGAAAGATTTCAGCCGGGGGAACGGGTGATGGTGTTAGTGCCGACCACAGAAAGCAAACTCCTAGCCAGTTGGCACGGACCATATGAGATAGTGGAAGCCATTGGAGAAGTGAATTATAGGGTTAGACAACCAGACCGCCGGAAGCCAGAGCAAATATACCACATCAACTTACTGAAGCCCTGGCATGACAGAGAGAACGTGTTCTGGTCACTCGAGAGCTCTACCTCAGGCAGACGGCCCACAGGAGCAGGTAAAGATATCTCCTGACTTAACCCCAGAACAACGGATGAAGTCATTGAAATGATCCACCGGAACCAGGACGTATTTTTGTACCCAACCAGGTCGGAACGGCACTAGTCCAACATCATATTGTCACCAGCCCCGGAGAGTAAGGGTGACGATAAGGGACCCATATCGAATACCGGGTAAGCTAAAAGGGAAGAAATTAGGATGGAAGTGCGAAAGATGCTGGAACTCGGGGTCATTGAAGAATCCCACAGCCAGTGGTCCAGTCCGATCGTACTAGTCCCCAAGCCTGATGGCACCCTGAGGTTTTGTAACGACTTCCGGAAATTAAATAGAGGTATCCCACTTCGATGCCTACCGATACCATGCATTGACGAGCTGGTTGATCAGTTAGGCAAGGCCAAAATACCTAACCACCCTAGATCTGACCAAGGATATTGGCAAATACCCCTGGCCAAGGATGGCCAGGGAAAAGACTGCTTTTTCTACACCCCGATGGCCTGTTCCAGTACACTGTCCTCCCTTTCGGACTCCATGGGGCCCCTGCCACATTCCAAAGACTGATGGATAAGTTATTACGACCCCATGCCAACTATGCCGCCGCCTATCTAGACGACATAGTTATACATAGCCCTGATTGGGAGACACACCTGGACAAAGTGGAAGCAGTGCTGGACGCTTTGCGGAGGCTGGTCTCACCGCTAATCCTCTGAAATGCGTGATAGGACTAGCTGAGGCCAAATACCTCGGGCATGTCGTAGGGAGAGGTGGTGAAGCCCCAATGGAACAAGGTGGAGGCAATACAAGATTGGCCTCGACCAATCCGCAAGAAGCAGGTCAGAGCATTTTGGGTATAGTTGGATACTATCGGAGATTCATCCCTCATTTTGCCACAAGAGCGGGGCCATTGACGGATCTGATAAAAGCTCGGGGCCCCGAGATAGTGAAGTGGACAGATGCGGCGGAAGCAGCATTTGCAGATTTGCGGACAGCCCTATGCTGCCATCCGGTACTCATGGCCCCAGACTTCGAGAAGGAATTCATCCTGCAGACGGACGCCTCGGAGGTGGGACTCACGGTGCCGTCCTTTCCCAGATGGTAGGGAGGAGGAGCACCCCATCTTGTACCTCAGCCGGAAGCTCCTCCCCAGGGAACAAAATACGCTGTTGTGTTGAAAAGGAATGTCTGGCGATAAAAATGCGGCTATGGAGACTCTCCGCTACTATCTCCTGGGGCGGCGGTTTACCCTTGTGACTGATCACGCCCCGCTCCAGTGGATGCATAGGAACAAGGAAAGAAACGCCAGAGTGACGCGGTGGTTCCTCTCTTTGCAACCTTCCATTTTGGGTCCAGCATAGGGCTGGAAGCCAACACGGCAACGCGCTGATGGCCTCTCACGCCAACACTGCCTCTCGTCCGAGTAGCCCACCCCTGGTGTTGAGCAGGGGGGGGGATATGTGATACAGCATGGCCAGAAGGCAGCATAAGAGTGTTAGCAGGGGGCCTTATTCCCTGCCAAGGGAGGGCCCCTGGGTTGGGACCTGGAGTAGAGGGCGGGCCCAGGTCCCTCCCTCTCCACTCCCCTCCTCCAAGGACACTAGGGGAATGATGAAGAACTGGTTCAGAGACAAGCAATAGCGCCCTGAACCTACCCCAGAGAAGAGAAAGCGCGAGACCCAGCAGAACAGTACCGGCAATTTGCCACACTGGGTTCAAAAAAGAAGTAGATAACTTCATGGAGGATGGCTCCATCAATGGCCATTGGCCAAGATGGTCAGGGATGCAACCCCATGTTTTGGGGAAGGGGCCTAAACCTCTGACTGCCAGAAGCTGGAAGGGGAAGATGAGTGGATCACTCCAACAGCCCTGCCCTGTACGCTCCCCCTGAACTTGTGATACTAGCCACTATTGGAGAAAGGACACTGGACTAGATGGACTATTGGTCTGAGCCAGTATGGAAGTTCTTATATTCTTAGGTAAAAAGCAATTTCCAGTTGGTGCATGCTTAGTACAGAAATATCAACCAAACAATTGACCAATAACAAAACACACAAATCTATTGGAAAGAAAATTTATTGTAATACTTCTGCTTGTATAGATCCCATATAAAAATGTTTTGCAATGCTGAGCTCTCGTTCCAGGCTCTGTAGTGACATCTACCTAAGCAACTAGTACTAGAACTGTCTTAATATGAGCAAGGAAGTAAACAAATAGATTCATGTTAATTTCAAGCTCCATTAAAAACAACAACAACAAAATCAATATTTGCCAAATGGGAAAAAAATCAATAGAGAGAGAAATTTTATTTTCAAGCTTTTAAATGAGATATTGAAAGCAATAGAGAGTTTAAAAAGTAAAACTGTTGGAGAGTTCTTGACAGTGTCCTTTTAAGCTGTACTGCAAATAGGAATAGGAAAGGGATCAATGAAGTTTTGGATGCTGTAAGAACGATCATTAATAGCAATATTGTTCTGTCTAGGCACATGGAGGCACACAGAAGTGAAGTGATTTGCACAAGGTCACAGGCAGAGCCAGGACTGGACTCAGTCTCCTGAATTCCAGTGCAGTACCCTGGATGAGAAGCAACAACTGAGACAAGGCACTGGAGTGCTGATGGTTACAACTATCAGGTGAAATGCAACTTTCAGGGGGGTCTTCTGGATGAAGGATGATCTTGTGGTTGAGGCACTAGACTGGCATTCATAAAATCCAAGTTCAATTCCTGGCCTTGCCCCAGGCTTCCTATATACCTTTTCCATCTGTGAAATAGGAATAATACTTCCCTGTCTCGCAACACTGTTGTGAGGATAAATCCATGAACGTATGTGGGACTATTTCAGACCATAAAGAGAGAAAGACATTTGGAAATCAAAATAAACCAGTTTAAATTAGTCTTTGGTTCCCAACACATTACGCTAGAACCTCAGAGTTACAAACATCAGAGTTACAAACTGGCTGGTCAACCATACACCTCATTTGAAACCCGAAGTACGCAATCAGGCAGCAGAGACCAAAAAACAAACAAACCACCACCCCTGCAAGTACCGTACAGTACTGCGTTAAATGTAAACTTTTAAAAAAATAAAGGGAAAGTTTTAAAAAAGATTTGACAAGGTAAGGAAACTGTTTCTGTGCTTGTTTCATTTAAATTAAGATGGTTAAAAGGAGCATTTTTCTTCTGCATAGTAAAGTTTCAAAGCTGTATTACGTCAATGTTCAGTTGTAAACTTTTGAAAGAACAATCATAACGTTTTGTTCAGAGTTACGAACATTTCAGAGTTATGAACAGTCTCCATTCTCATAACTCTGAGGTTCTGCTGTACATGGAGTCTGTTACATCCTAGAAGGAGACTAGACTCCTTTCCTTTTAAGAGAAGCTATGCAGAGGATTTATAGTCTCTTAAGACAATGGCAGGAATATTTCCCCACACTATGATATTGAGTGGATGTTTTTGCTCTCAACTGTGTCGTCTCTAAATTGCCATAGTAATCAATTTCTGGAAAATGACAATTTAAAGAGAGAGAGAGAGAAACAGAATGAAAGAGAGAGACCATCCTTTTAAACTCTGCCCCCTGACCAAGTGCATTCTCAGTAGACAAATATAAGTAAGTCCCTGTTTGATAGAGTTTAACTAAGTGAGCCAAAGTGGCAAGCACCCTATATAAAGGAAAGAGACCTAGAGCTCTTGACAAAATAGAAGTGTAGAGCAAGGTAAGATCTACCCAAAGAACTAGGGCAGGTTATTCCATAACTTCTTACATCTTCCTCAGAAGCGTTTGCTACTGGCCACTGAGAGACAAAATCCTGGACTAGACAGACCATTGGTTTGACAATTCATGTGTTTCTAATTACAAAAGAGAAGGTAGAGGGTCACGTGTGTCCCTGGACAGGGACGTGCATTATGAAAGATGTGTGGTCTAAAATAGTAATGCCTGTCTAAGTAAAGGATATAGTATGTGCCTGTGCCTAGACCCATAGTGCCACTTGTCTGCTGGGCACCTGCAAAAAAGAACCCTGGAGGAGGAGAACAAGAAGATAGTCCTAACTGCAGAGTTTGAGGGCAACTCCCCCAGGCATGAACTGATCAGTTCTATCTAGTAAGGAAACTGTGAAAAAGGGAACAAAATAATCAGCTGTACAATGCAGACAGGCAAGGCAAAACCTCATGATGATGACAAATGGTTGCAACCCCTTTAAAACACTATTAAAGATATAGGCAAATAAAAGTAGAATGGAAAAATCCTGCAAAAAAAGGGACTGATGACAATTCAAGTATTTGGCAATATGCAGATTTGTTTTGTCAAGGCATCAGTTGACTGCAGTCGAGATGCATCCTCTGTTAAAAACAGCATGTGAACACCCCACCACCACCACCACCTCACTACCATTACATTATTTGGCCTATATTTTAAATGGTGTTTACTTTAAATCTTCTTGATTCAGTTGCTGCATCTTGACATCTTGCCAACTGGCAAATATAAGTAAAGAAGTGAAGGGACCCCAGTTAAGTTGATATCCCAAATGCACACAAATTCCACATGCAATGGCAACAACAAAAAAAATAACAAATATACTACATGAAAATCCTCTTAAGTTCCTTTTTTTTTTCAGTTCTAGCCCTACATAGAACAGGAAAAAGTCTTAAAACTAATCCGCCTAATATTTCAGAACTGAAAGCATAGGCATGGTCCTCTTATGGGTCTCTCCATATCTCCAGACAATCACAGCTGCTGCTAGTAAATTAATGGCTGGGAGAGAAGGGGGAGGGAGAGAAGAGGAAATGTAAAGATGCATAGGTGGCCTTGTCTACACCAAAGCCAAATATTTTTATTGGAGCTTTTTTACAGTGAGCAACTGACAGCTCTATATACAGTAATGTTAAAAAATGGGTTAAGAACATACGAATGGCCATAGTGGGTTAGACCAAAGGTCCATCTAGCACAGTATCCATTCTTCTGATTACCCCTGGAGGAATTTTGTGCCACTGTGTGTGCACAGAATTCATGTCCCCTGCAGATTTCTTTGCTTCCTTGCAGAAAAATGACTTTCTGACGTGGAAACAAAGGGAAGCTGCCAGAGTAGTCATGCACCACTCCCTAGCTGTGCAGGTACATCATTTCAAGCACCCAGAGCAGCCAGTGGAGGGGTAAACCACTGCAGAGCAGGGGAAATCCCAGCCAGTGGCTCTACCCTGAGCCAAGATCAGCTGCTAGTTCCAGCTGAGCTGGAGGCAAAAGAGGACGGAACTTCCTCTTCCTCTGCAAGGAGTGGCTGGGGCTATGTCAGACCCACATCCAGAAACCTCCCCCGAGCAGCAGGAAGCTCAGCATCCTCTTCTACTTCCTTCTTCATCACTCCTCAGCTGCGGGGGGAGGGGTCACTGTGCAGGGTGCTGCTCCCCATCCACCTAACCCCAGGGGTGTCTGGGATGGACCTCCCGTCCCAGACACCCCTGTCAAGCTTCACCTTGTACACCCAGCACTCCCTTAGCCCTCCGTACCTGAACTCCACCCCACTGAACCTCAACCCCTACATCTGGCACCCCCTTGCACCCAGACCTCCTGCCTCCAGACACCTACCCCTGCGCCTAGACCACCCCCACTGAGCTTCTTGCACTCCAGCCCTAACCCTAACAAACTCCACCCTCCTGAACCCCCCTGAGCTCTCACCTCCAGACCTCCATGCCACCAAGCCCCACTCTCCCAGCACTCAGACTCCTCTACTGAGCCCCAACCACCTTCACTTGGAAGCCCTCACAGAGTTCCATTGCCCCTGCACCTGGAATCCCTCCAATGAGTGGAAGGGGGAAACAGGGAGGCATGGGACCAGAGGGGCATGCAGAGCAAGGGGAAGTGAGGAATATGGGGGATACATTCCCTTGCATGAGGAAAGGGGTGGAGATTACAGCAAGTCTCTGAAATAGGAGAACGGAGCCAGGAGGTGGCACACAAGGAACTTGTGTGGGAGAATGAAGGGATGCCAGGAGCCAATGGTGTGTGCAATGAGCTTGGCCTACAGGAGCTACAAAATATGCAACCCTCTAGTGTACTCACTGCTTATAGGTTTTTTTCTCCTGCAATAATGGCTCATCTAGCAAGTTTTCAGCAGGTCTCAGAAGTCATGACAAGAATGTTGGCTTCTTGGATTATCCATCTGTAATACCGTTTCCACTGGAGTCTCACAGTCTGGAAACTTCTTCCAGCTTGTAACTCATCTTTCTTTTTTCATTTTTACTCTGGCAGTATTCTTTGCTTTTTTAAACTTGTGTCTTGAATCATCTCATTGCTGCATAGATTTTGGCAATTTGGACTTCGTTTTCTGGTCTTACATGATCCAACTTCTAAACTAGCTCACTTCTGGGGTCCAGACATCTAGCTGGTATAAAGCAGTGTAGTTCCAAAGGAACTACCCTGGTTTAACCAGCTGAGAATCTGCTTTGGCTTGTCTCTCTCTGTATGGGTTTTACTTCTTGGTGTAAGGCAGAAATACCCAGTTCTTTCCACTCTACTCTCCTTAGAGGCACAGCTGTGTGCTAATTACCTCTCCAGTCCGCTAGAAGGAAATATAAAGGGATATAAAATGCTTCTACACTCCAGGAACCAAGTTCTGCCCTCACCATATAGAAAGAGAAATGCACGGGCCCTTATCTCTTCTCTCTTTCATCAGTTGTACATTCCTTTAATTCCACTCACCTCAGTATAGTCACTCCTAATTCACCATGGTGTAAGTGAAATTAGAATTAGGCCCATTAGCTTTAGTGGAATTATTCTGGATTTACATCATCATTAACAGGCTCAGAGTTTGGTCTTTCACAATGATTTTTAAGGGCCTTTCTAGGCTCCAGACAGTGCATCCGCCATGCACACCCTTCCCCTAGACCTACATCACTGCTACATAATTATTTTTTTTTATTAGGGGGGAAAGCTGCTTTGGAAAATAGGAGCAGCTTCCAAACTAGGCTTTTAAAATTGTTATTATTTAGTTATTAAAAGTTGAAAGTTGCACAGTCATGGCTGAATCAACATTCAAACCTTTGACAGCATCAATGTCCAGGGAAGGTTTTGGAGCTATTATTACACTGATTAATTACATTTCATGCATGTGTTGGAAACACTTGGCTTAGTCCTAGGCCTCAGTGCATATCCAAGGTGTGCCATTAATCTGCCTGACTGTACAGTCTGTCCTATCTTATTGCTTAATTAAGACTCTTCAGTAACTTACTTGTTATTAATACCTATTTATATGGAGCTAAAGATTCATCTATTTGGGGATGAGTTATTGAGCTGCATTATATGAAGTAAATCAATAAAATATTACTGGAAATGAAAATTACTCTCTCTCTCTTGAGCTTCAAACCTTTCATAAAGGTACAAAAAAAAGACATTTAAGTAAGGCACAGAAGCTAAGTTTCTGCTTTGCAGGGATGCCAATTTAATCACTTTTCCCGTGTTCCCTGGTTGCTGTAATAAAGCTATGACATGCTGGAGTGCTGATAAGAAGCTGAACTGCCTGGCCCGAGTCAGCTGACTTGGGGCAGGTTTCCAATTCCCCTGTCGTACCACAGCAGTGGCTCTCAAACTATTGTATGGGTGCCCCTTTCACATAGCAAACCTCTGAGTGTGACTCCCTTTATAAATTAAAAACACTTTTTTATCTATTTAACACCATTATAAATGCTGGGCAAAGCAGGGTTTGCTCCCAACCCCCATGTAATAACCTCATAACCTCCTGAGGGGTCCTGACCCCCAATTTGAGAACCCCTGTAGTACAGGTCTCAGTATCCACTGTCTCCTGTGTTTACTGCAAAACCAGCAACTTCAAACCAGAAAGGCAAGGTAGGTGAGGTAATATCTTTTATTGGGCCAACTTCTGTTGGCGACAGAGACATGCTTCTGAGCCACCCAGAGCTCTTCTTCAGGTCTGGGAAACCTGAGTGTCACAGTTAAATACAAGATGGAATAGATTGTTTAGCATATGGGACCACTTCACCTTGAAGCTCAAAAGTGTGTCTCTCACTAACAGAAGTTGATCCAATGAAAGATATTACCTCATCCACCTCGTCTCTCAATATGCTGTGACCGACACAGCTACAACTACACTGCAACCTCAGACTAGTCTGTTACAGGAGTGCTGTGTATCTGTATATGTGGAAATAGTTGGTTAATAGAAGGTGCCAGTAGATGGTGCTCAGTAGCAGGGCCACCCTTATGGGTGGGCAAGATGGGCAACCCCCCAGGGTGCTGTGATCAGAGGGGTGTTGTGGTCAGGAGTCAAGGAGCAAGATAAGCCTGGGGTGGGCAAGGCCACTGAAGGGAGCTTGGGGAAAGGGGAGAAGGCAGAAAGCCCAGGGACAATGAGGAGGTGGGAGGGAAAGCGGAAAGGCAGCAGAGGCCAGGGGCACCAAAATACAAGTTCATCCAGGGAACTGTTTTCCCTAAAGCCAGCCCTGCTCAGTAGCATAATTCCTGGGTTTTGCAAAGCCAATGAAACTTTTTGTTGGACACGGCAAACAACTTCCTCTGAGCAGCTCTTTCCATCAGCTAATACACTTTTTCTTAAAATAATTTGTTCTCCAGTGCCCTGTTCAGCTGATCCTGGTGACTTTCACAGTCTGACTAGGGATGTTTGTTTGGGAAGTGAAGCTGACAATACACAAAGTGCTGTCTAATGCACCAACAAAACAAACTGGGAAAAAAGCCACTTTGTCTTTAATGTTCAGTTATAGCAATCTTAAGGGTTATTTGTATAATAGTAAATAGATTTCAGGTTGATGTTCCCAAATCATTGATTGCTTATCTGATCCATTGGAAGTTTGGGACAATTCTTAGCACAAGTTACTGATTTAACATCCATTACTACAATGAGTTCCAGAGGTGTAGGTGCCAATCTGCAAGGATTGATTGCAGGGATGGGGCATGAGGCATTGTCAGTAAGCATCTTTCCTGAGATGCTAACTCTAAAGACTTCTGATTGAAACAGTACTCCCTGGAGACATGTCTGAGGCCTGTCATGTGACAAGGGTATTAACCCTCAGGACAATGTCGCAGGTCATGTGACTGGGGTCATGAAGTAAGTTTCAGGTTCTTGCTAGTACTCCTGTTCTATAGGCAACTTGTACACCTGTTGTTTATCTGCATTTGTGTACTGTGGACAGCATGTGTGTGACTTACTATTTCACTATGTGATGTTGCGCTCTATATGATTTTATAAAAATATGCTAATGAGTGTGACTATAATGGAACTAGACCATGCTTCATGCAAAAGGTCTCTTGTAAGGTATCATTACAAAGCTTACAATCTACTGAGTGTGGTCATCCTATTTGTATAAATGTATCACTCTTGTTTCAGAAACTAGAAATATGAAATACAACTCTGAGGGTCTACTGTAATTATGCAAAGGGTGGGCCATTAATGGTGGTTTGGAATCTTGATAGGTCCCATCAACCAGGACAATTGACTGTAGATGGCTCTGTTTTACTTGTAAGTCTTCCTGTATACGTGTGTGCTGGCAAGTGGATAATGAAGTCTTACAGTGACATATGATCATGTCACCTGAACTGGAATCCATCTTTAACCTGGTGCTTTTCCATTGAGCAGGAGCGGGTGGGAACCCAGAGGGACAAAGGATTTCTGCCTTATGCAAAAGATATATAAAAGAACAAATGGGGCAGCCATCATAAGAAGTCCCCTAGCTACCACCTGAGCTGGAACAAGAGCTGTACCAGGGGAAAGGATTGTGCCCAGACTAGGAAGGCATCCAGTCTGTGAAAGAAACTTATTGAAACATCTCTGAGGGTGAGATTTTATCTGTAATCAGTTTTATTACTGTATTAGGCTTAGATTTGCATGTTTTATTTTATTTTACTTGGTAATTCACTTTGTTCTGTCTGTTACTACTTGGAACCACTTAAACCCTACTTTCTGTATTTAATAAAATCACTTTTTACTTATTAATTAACCCAGAGTATGAATTAATACCTGGGGGGGGGAACAGCTGTGCATATCTCTCTATCAGTGTTATAGAGGGCGAACAATTTATGAGTTTACCCTGTATAAGCTTTATACAGGGTAAAATGGATTTATTTGGGGTTTAGACCCCACTGGGAGTTGCGCATATGCATGTTAAAGACTGTAACACTTCTGTAAGTTGCTTTCAGTTAAGTCTGCAGCTTTGGGACAAGTGGTTCAGACCCTGGGTCTGTATTGGAGCAGACTCAACAAGAGAGGGTGCTGGAGTCCCAGGCTGGCAGGGAAAGCAGGGACAGAAGTAGTCATGGCACGTCAGTTGGCAGCCCCAAGGGAGTTTCTGTGATCCAACCCGTCACACACTATTTCAAGTTCATGTGAGTGGAATCCATCTTTAAAGAGACCATATCACACTGATCTCCAGCCTGCTTTTTTTCTTCCCCCATATTGTACCATGGAGCATACTGAGTCAATCCCTGCTACCATGAGACCTGGCACAGTGACATATCCTATAAGCTATTGTGGGTGGCTGCTAAAGAAACTCCAAAGTTCAGGCTATTGTGGAAAAAAAAACAAACCCTAAGACCTTAGGTTTTTTCCCGATTGATTCAGACTGCAAATAAATTAAAGACACTCCCTCTGAGAAAGTGAGTCAAATGGCTAGTTTTGCTGAGGTACCTGAAGCAGATTGGCTAAACTCAGCTGATCAGGAAACCAGAAGAAGTACCATGTGACTTCTACAACGATTTGACTTCCACCAGTTAGGAACACCCATTTAAAGCTGGCTAAAAATTTCCATAGACAGCCTGATAGTGCAGAAGCTTATGAGTCCAACATCAATGCAAATATCAACTGATACAAAAAAAATTTGCTTGAAGAGATACCACTAGAAAATTTAGAGGTTTCTTAATTTCACATCTAAGTTTTGGGGCGTTAAGATCAGTAGTTTTGGTCCAGGTTCACTTCTGATATTACCTGTGGGGAAAGAGAGCAGCAAGGAGGAGAAAAAGAAGTAACTGTAAATCATCTAGACACTTTTTGTTTTATTATTAGCTAAGTTTGATATTCCTCAGCTGCCCTTTTCCTAACCTTTCCCTCCCCTACCTGCATCCTTCATTTCACTGAGATTATTCTGTATGCTTGAACTGTTCCTCTACAAAAGCAAAGTACAAAATCTTGAGACATTTGTCCCTGGAAAAGAAATATGCTTTAAATAATATACAAGAGGAACAACCCCAGGAGGGGTTGGGGCCAAAAGGTTGTCACAGGAACTTGTAACCAAATAGAACACCTTTAATACTGACTGAAATTTTACCAGCCCTGCCATAGCCAATCGTTCTCACCTCTTCAGTCATATTTGAACATTCTAGCAGCCTTGGCACTTCAGTGAAACTTTATTTAGCCACTTGTCTAGCTTCTTTTTTCCTACAAAATATTGGCACACACACAAGGGTGGACACTGCCAATCTCACACAGACCTATTCTTACACAGTAGTTATTAAACATTTTACACTCTGTTGGAAACAGCTTTAATAAACCTCCAACACCTCAGATTTTTCAGTGCCCCTTCTCCAGGCCCTTCCTTGTTAAACATGCAGACTCATGAAGAAAAATACCAGTGTTGTTGCTATACACATTCACCTATGTGGTATAAGCTATAGGAAATGTATGTTTGTAGCTGTAAATATAATATACCTTTATACAACAACATACATAGATATCCAGGGTCAGATTTTCAATTTGGTCTTTATTGACCCTCCAATCTCTGTGGGTATAAAACTGCCAGCACAAAGAACTAGATGCTGTTTTGTGCCGGCAATGTAGGTCACTTAGGGTCTTAAGCCATTTTTTTGCAGTGGAGTCAGGGACGTGGGCATGTCTGTAAGGGAAGGTTTTACTAGTTAGACAGCTATAACCCCTTGTGTGGACACGCTTCTGCTAGCGGCTTTTTTATTCAGTTTAATTTTAACCCCTCTTAAGTGACCTAAGCTAAATGAGAAAATGGCCCCTTTTCTACCAGAATAAGAGTGTCTACCTGGGGGAGGGGATTATACCATTATAACTATATCAGTTTAAATTCACATGCTAGTTAGTACCAATATAACTTTCCAGTGTAGACAAGCTCCTAGCCACCAGAGTGACCTTAACTACAAATGGAAAAAGGTCAGGGTGCAAAATGACAACTACAGTTGTTTGCACTTGCAACAATGGAAGCTAGTGTCAGAAAAATTGCCCCATAATTAAATATATGATATGCACACATACGTTCATAGCACATATATGGTAGCGATATATATGTGCTAAACTGCAGAACCATGGGCTAATTGTATCATGACCTCCTCACCCACCTGCCCCCAGTTGACTTTAGCCATTCCCTCTAACGACTACTTCTTGGGTGGGATTTCCAGTGGGAATTGCACACCTGGTTCCCTAACTGTCTGTCTACACTATAGTTAAACACTCACAGCTGGTCCATGTCTGCTGACCGTGCCTTGCGGGGCTCAGGTTGTGGAACTGTAAAATTGCAGTATAGACGTTCAGACTTAGGCTGGAGCCAGCTCTTGGACACCCCCCCGTCAGAGAGTCCTAGAGCTTGAGCTAAGACCCCATGAGTACAGAGGGTCCCAGAGTTTCAATGTCTACACTGCAATTTACAGCCCCACATGGCCCAAGCCAGCTCACTCAGGCCAGCTGCAGGTGTTTAACTGCAATGTAGACATACCCTTAGGCAGCTTTGGAAACCTCACCCATCCCCATAATTCTCAGAGCAGGGTTTTCTACTGCAGCCACTTTATCTAATTCCTCCACAAAAATCTTTCCCCTCAAATGTAAAATCACTCCTCCCCATCAAAATAAGTCACTGGTCTGTTTTGTTATCTGAGCTATATTCAGTCCTCAGCCAATCACAATCATAAGGGCAAGTATCTCATGAATCATCACTGAGGCTAGAAATGGAGGCTTTTTAGGAAAAGCTAGGTAACATCCTTTGCAATTAGATACATGTCACAGTCTTCAGGCAGCTGCCAGGCTCCTTCTACTGGACAGGCACTGAAAAGTCTTTAGGGCACCCCCATCTACCTAAAGAGGAGATCCTATAACACAAATCGTTAGATAGTCTTTTTGGGCTGATGGGGACGGGCTTGGCTCCCACTCCTTTAGTCCCTGGGGTCTGTTCTTGGTCTGTTCTCAGATGCTCTAACCCCCAAAGGGGTAGAGGATAGCAGCACCAATTGACTTGCCCTGGGGCTTGCCACACTTACTCACTTGCCAGTATACCAGAGTTATTGTCTCCTTGTAAGTGCAAGAAGGGCTGGTAAACAGCCTGCCTGAACACTGTCAGGAGCTATAGCGTCATCATCTGCTCTATCCCAGCAACTGCTGGAAACATCTTGATTTTAAGCTGTTATTCCCCCCCTTGACAAGATTGACAGGGTCAGCCTTGCACACAGCAGCTCTTTACCCCCTTCATCATCGGGTGCAGGGTTTATACACCCTGTCACAACACAGCAAGTGTTTCTAGCCATGGCAGTTTGAAAATATCAAGGCTGTAGACTCATGACATTGTGATGGATAGAAAAGCTATTTTAGAGAGCACTTAGAGGTTTCTAAAATGTATTGGTTATAATTTCCTCTCTCTCTTAGGCCTTTGCTAAGGCAACTTAGCGTTACAGGTGGAGAGATTAATAAAATCTCTTTTAATAATATTTCTTAATTAGTTTTTTTTCTGCAAATTCTGTGCTGTAAACAAAACAAGACAATGTGGCATAGTATAAAAGTTTGATTGTCACTCAGTTGGAATCACTTGTATAATTTACTTGTGACCGTGTTAATCATGAATAAAGGAGGCATCTGAAACTTATGTCAATAATAGCTTTATGCCACACCAACCCATTCTGTATCTACCACCTATATCCTTAGTTATACATACAAAGCTAGGTCCTCAGCTGGAATAAATTGGCAAAGCTCTACTGAGGCCAACTAAGCCAGAGCCATGCTGATTTCCAACAACTGAAGATCTGACTCGTACTTGATATTATCAATTATTAGATTCATTATTTGTTGAGTGTCAGCAATGCACTTTGTGTTGTGCAGATCAAGGTGCTTGCCCTATTATCTAATCAGACTTGGAGTGCCTCTAGATATGTGCTGAAAATGGGGCCTAGGAGATTCTTGCTTAAAACTCATGACTATAGAGAAGGGTGACGTGATTTCCTTGCCCCTAGTGGATTTTATACCCTATCTGGGTTCTCCATGATAAGCTATCTGTAGCAGATATCCCTGGGGTTCTGAGGAGTGTATTTGTCAATGAAGTATCAGAGGGGTAGCCGTGTTAGTCTGGATCGGTAAAAGCAGCAAAGAGTCCTGTGCCACCTTAACATCTGTTAGTCTATAAAGTGTCACAGGACTCTTTGCTGCTTTGTCAATGAAATGAACTAGCTTGCATCACATTGGTATTTTAAAAAAAATCCTGGGTAAAGATGCACACAGAGCTCTTTACAGGGTCTTTACTTACTCACATTTCAAGCTACACACTTTGAACATTGTGCTGTACTGTCACTGTACTAATAAGAACTTTTTTTCCTAAAAAAATATAAACATTTCCACTGAGTGCACTTTATCTAAGTTCATTTGCCAATACCTGGAAGTTTCCTCACTGGGTATGTTAGAGAGAAAATTATTTCCATTGACACATATGTTACTCAGATACCCAAGAAACACTTTGAAGAAAAGATGTATTTATTAAAGATCCCAAGAAAACCACCCTCTCTGTAATTATAGGCTGAAGATCACCAGGCACATCGCTGCACTCTCCAAGGTGTCTTCCAGCAATGACATGGAAGACTAGATTTGACATTCTTGATTTTTGTAAGGTGAAAAGACAAATAGAAAATTAACCTATCAAACCTTCTTTATTCATCATAAAGATGCCCAAATTGACCCGATATCAGTTTCCCCTCCCTCTCCCTTCACAGGTCTCCTTTCAAACCTATTTTTTCAATATTTCATGAAAAGATTCATCAAAGGGTAAATTTGCAGTGCTGTTTAGGTTGCCTGAAACCTCTGTGCTATGTTTTGAAAACAGCAGGGTAATTTATGCATATTGTTTGTCTTTGAAATTTAGCTTTGCTTAACCTGCTCCCTTGACTCTGACAAGGAGCTGTAATTAAGGGCTCCATTTGCTCACACACAGTTGACACTAGGAAGAATGTCTTTTGGGTTACGTCAACATTCTTGGGTTATGTCAATAACGTCTGCTACAGCATAAGTGGCCTGTCTGGATGAAATGCAAGTTTCAGATTTCATGGGACGTTCTTGAGTCTGAGAGAAAATGGCACAGTTGACGTTTCCTTTCAACACGAGCTGCAGCGCAGAGTGACTGAAGGGCAGCAGGCCACAGGCAGCTCTCAAGCAATTCTGATGTAGTTCAACCCAGTACTCAGTCAAAACCTTCACGTGCAGCCCAACAAGGACAAAATGGGGCAGTCAAATGGGCAACCACTTGCTTCCATTTGCTCCTGTTGTTACCCTGAATCAATGGGGAAAAGAGACAGGAGATGATTGTGGGGCAAAGCAGAGTGCTTCTCCCAAGAATTTGGGGGAAAAATGACAAAGGAAGGCAAGCAAAGGGCCATTGGCTTGAGGCAGCGCAATGTTCCAGGGAGGATGAGCAGCAGCGGCCCTGGGACAGCTGCAGGCAGGATTGCCATCTGAACAATGTAGCCTGCTTTGGGTTTCTCCCTGCTGACATAGAAAATCTTTCATTAGACTTATAGAAAAGTCTCTTACACAGGTGAGATTGGGATTTTACAAAAACATGCACATCACCACACCACCATGCAATCGATAGGCTTGGTAATGGCTGAGGGATCTCAGACTGAAAGAGCAACAGTTTCTGGAGCTCGCAAGTGAGGTACGCTGATGGAGGGGCACAGTAAAGCATGCCCTGTGTGGTGCCTGCCTGCATTTTGCTTACTTAGCACCAGTGTTACTAGCAGAACTAAAAACCTAAAGGTAGGTGACAGAGCCTGGTTCTAGGCTTGCCTGTAGACTCAAAGCAGGCTAGGTCTCTGATTGAATCTGATCCAAGTTCTGAGTAAGCCTAGGAAAAGTTTCAAGAGAACTTGGGGTTTGAGTTTTGAGCAAATTCAGGGTACATCTACATTACAATTGGGTGGGGCTAGTGAGTGCAGCATGTGTAGACATACCCAAGTTAGCTTTGACTTAGCTAGCTCATGTATGCCCATGGCAGCATGGGTTGCTCAAACCCAGTGGGGCTAGCCCATGCTGAAGGGACCTCGGCTGCCAGCTGCTATTAGTACCTGAGCTAGCTTGACTGAAACTACCACGGGTATGTCTACATGTGCAGCAATTACTCCCCCTGCTTGCAGTGTAGCTGTATCCTTAGGCCTGGTCTACACTACGCATTTAAACTGAATTTAGCAGCATTAAACCGATTTAATCCTGCAGCCGTCCACACAACGAGGCCCTTTATATCAATATAAAGGGCTCTTTAACCTGTTCCTGTACTCCTCCCACGACAGGAGTAGTGCTGAAATTGGTTTGCCATGTTGGATTAGGGTTAGTGGTGGCTGCAAATCGACGGTATTGGCCTCCAGGCGGTATCCCACAGTGCCCATTGTGACCGCTCTGGAAAGCATCTGAACTTGAGTTGCACTGGCCAGGTAGACAGGAAAAAGACCTGCGAACTTTTGAATTTCATTTCCTTTGCCCAGATTGGAGCTCTGATCAGCATGGGTGGTGATGCAGTCCCAAATCCAAAAGAGCTCCGCATGGACCTACGGAGATACTGGATCTGATCGCTGTATGGGGAGACAAATCTGTTCTATCAGGCTCCATTACAGAAGATGAAATGACAAAACATTTGAAAAATCTCCAGCTATGACAGACAGGGTCAAGCACAGTGCTGGTGTGAACAAGCGTACGGAAAGCCAAAGAATGAAACGGGAGCTCATGGAGGGAGTGAGGGGATACTGAGGACTCAGCTATCCCACCAGTCCCGCGCTCCGAAAAGCATTTGCATCTTGACTGAGTCCCAATGCTGAAGGGTCGAAAACATATTTCCCAGGTGTTTCAGGGTATATGTTGCCAATTTACACCCTTCCCCCCCCAAAAAGAAAAGGGAAAAAAATGTTTTTCACCTTTTTTCAACGTCATCCTATGTCTACTGCATGCTGCTGTTAGACAGGGTGCTGCAGTGCTGAACACCAGCTCCCCTTCCCGGTGGATAGCAGTCATATTGTACTGTCTGCCATCGTCATCATCAGCCCGTGAGTGCTCCTGGCTGGCCTCAGTGAGGTCGGCCGGGGGCGCCTGGGCAAAAATGGGAATGACTCCTGGTCATTCCCAACAGATGGTACAGAACGGCTGGTAACCGTCCTCATCATAGCAACTGGAGGCTGAGCTCTATCAGCCCCCCCTTTCATGTCTAAAGAAAAGATTCTGTACTACCTGGACTATCATAGCAGCTGAAGGCTGCCTCCCCCTTATTTTATCTCACTAAAAAGTCAGTGTTTCTTATTCGTGCATTCTTTATTACTTCATCACGCAAATGGGGGGACACTGCCACAGTAGCCCAGGAGGGCTGGGGGAGGAGGGAAGCAATGGGTGGGGTTGTTGCAGGGGCACCCCCTAGAATGGCATGCAGCTCATCATTTCTGTGGGATCTCTGAGGCTCTGACCAGGAGTGGCTGTGTTCTCTGGTTCTCTAGTACACATGCCCCATATTCTAGGCAGGACTGATTCTATTTTTAGACAAAACTTAAAGAAGGGAATGACCCGGGGATTCATTCCCTTTTTTGTCCATGCGCCCCCGGCCGACCTCAGCGAGGCCAGCCAGGAGCACCCATGACAGCAGCAGACGGTACAGAACAACTGATAACCATCATCTCATCGCTAATTTACAATGGTATGGCAGACGGTGCAATAGGGATAGTAACACTCTGCTACCTTGCAAAGGCAAATGAATGCTGCTGTGTAGCACCGCGTCTGTCAGCAGCATCCAGTACACATAAGGTGACAGTGACAAAAGGCAAAACGGGCTCCATGGTTGCCATGCTATGGCGTCTGCTAGGGCAATCCAGAGAAAAAGGGCGTGAAATGATTGTCTGCCGTTGCTTTCGTGGAGGAAGGATTGAGTGACGACATTTACCCAGAATCACCCGCGACATTGTTTTTGAATTGTGATCTCAACCCAGAATTCCAATGGACGGGGGAGACTGCAGGAACTATGGGATAGCTACTGGATAGCTACCCACAGTGCAACGCTCCGGAAATCGACACTAGCTTTGGTACATGGATGCACACCACCGAATTAATGTGCTTAGTGTGGCCGCATGCACTCGACTTTATACAATCTGTTTTACAAAGCCGGTTTATGTAAAATTGGAATAATCCCATAGTGTAGACATATCCTTAGACTGAGTTGCTAGTGGACCTGCGTTTTGTGGACCAGTTTATTCCTCTGGATGAAAATCACGTGGAACTTGGTGTTTTCACATAGATTCAACATAAAACCAGGCAAAACTTATCTATTTCAACCATTGCATTGAGGTTTGAGGATTTGCAGTGTTGCCTGTTCTCATGGTTTTATGAATCTCAGAATATTTGATATTTTACTGGAAGTCCCATCTCCTGGAAATAGCTGATGACATGAGAATCTTAGCTTTACTTTTTTTCCTTTAAAAAAAAAATAAGTTTCTAGCTCTTGTCGTTGCAGAGAAAAGCTTATTAAGATTTAATGTAAAAGCTCAAAAAACAGAAGGCAAATAGAACAACGCCACCTTAATTATTTTTTTTAAATGTCATGATTTTTTAAGCCAGTCTCATGATTTTGGAGAGTCTGGCTCATGATTTTCTTAACAAATGAGATTGGCAATACTGGATTTGTTCCACCCTGAGCTTTCCAGGCTGTTAGCCCATATGAAATGAAGTTGGGTGGGGAAAAAAAGATTCAGATGAATCCTGGGAACTGAAACCAGTTTTGCACAAATTTAGCTAATATTTAAGTAATTTCCATCACCTACATAAGCATAAAATTCACTTAAAGCACTTTGTGGAACAGATTTGCAAAGTTGTATGCATGCAATTTCATGAGTTCAATTTGTGCACGCAGATATGGCAACTCTGTTTGCTGGTGCATATGCACATTGAGTTTTTGCATGTGCAAATGGCCGATCAGATATATAACTGCCCAGTTGTGTGGACACATGCTTGCCTTACAAGCACAGTCATGTTAGTTTGCATGCGTGTGGCTAACTTTGAAAATCAGACCTGTAGATAAAACCAAGAAAATCAAGTTATTATGAAGTCTCTATCTAGATAGCCTGGTGATCAGGTTGAGGGAATTTGTGTTCAGTTCCTGAGCATGAGATCCTGTTTCTGGAGCACTGCAGAGACTAGGTTGCCTAGCTCCTGGGGGAAGAAAGCACCTCAGATTGCTCACTAATCCCTTTGTGGTAGAAGCCTGGAATGATATTGATGGACCCTGCATTGTCCAGCCCTCCCTTGACAGAGGGCTGCATTGTCCAGCCCTCCCTTGACAGAAGGAAGGTTGCTTGCCATCAGATGGTGAGGCATTTGAAAAAAAGGGACTACACCAGGACCCCTGGGGTTCCAAGATGGAGTTCTAGGGCACCCTCCCTCCCCAAGGGATTGAAAAAAGGAGCCACTATCTAATCACTAGCAATAAATATTAAGCTTTTAAAAAAGACTATTTGCCTTTAGCTTTTCCAGCTCCTTAAATCCCTGTGGTTGTTCTCCCTCTTGGGCTGGTCTTACATCTTTAAACAAACTTTATTGACATTAAAATTCAGTCGTTTAAAATGCCTGACTTCTAAGAAACCCAGCATCACTGGAGGCAACATCCCATAACTTCTGCAGCCGCCACTGCTACCTGATCATTACCGCTGCGGATTGAAGCAAACACATCACAGGGAAGCAGGCACGAGCTGTTAAAAACATGCTTCCTGTGGCATTCCTTTGCTTGTGGTGGCAGATGGTGCTGTCTCTTATCAAGTGCACCCAGAAGGGTTGCGGGGGGGGAGGAAGGGCAGGGAGATGAAGAGAGGCAGGCTGGGAGAAAGGAAGGCTCTTGGGAAAAAGCTCTCAGAACCTCACAGAGTAGTCATTTAGTGTGCCTTTTATTTGCTATATGGCTTAGTGATGTGCACGTACATGTCAAGTTTGTAATACATTAGGCAGATGTAACCACAAGTTTGACTCCCACAAGGGTCAGCTCAGCCCTTAACTCTTTTGACCAGATGTGATGGGGTGTAAAAACCCACACTGGGACCAAAGGGGTTAAGGAATAGTTCTAGGACTAGGTGGCTCCACCCCACTGCACCTGCAGAGCCTGCTCCAGTTGGAGGAGCTTAAAAGAGAACCAGACAGCTCAGAAAAAGGATGGAGGTCGGATAGGACAGAGGTTCTCCCTGTGGGGCATGGAATGTATTCTGAGGGGACATGAAAAGGATTAGGGAAAAACACTTACTGTGCACATTTAGAGATGGGCAGCCGGAGAGCAGGAGGTGCAGCTGGGCAGCCAGCTCTGAAGGCAGTGCCACTTCCAGCAGCAGCAAAGTGAGGGTGGTATGATATGGTATTGCCACCCTTACCTCTGTGCTGCTGCTGGTGGCAGTGCTGCCTTCAGAGCTGGGCAGCCAGCCAGCAGCCACCACACTCTGGCTGCTCAGCTCTGAAGGCAGTGGTGCCAGCAACAGCACAAAAGTCAGAGTGGCAATACCATATCATACCACCCTGACTTCTCTGCTGCTGCTGGTGGCAGCACTGCCTTCAGAGCTGGGTGCCCAGGCAGCAGTTGCTGCTGTCCACTCTGCCTTCATAGCTGAACAGCAGGAGAGCAGTGGCTTCTGGCCAGGCACCTGAGGAAGGGCGAGGAAGAACCACAGGGATTGGAGGACACATCTTTCTAGGCTGCTCAGGAGTAAGGGCCCAGCTGGAGTCCTGGCTGCAGGAGAGAAGTCTGCAAGCTGCAGCTACATCAGTTCCTCAAGGAGGAACCAACCTTATCGTAACCCTAGGCAACCCTTCAGTCTATTGTCTGGTGGATCATTTGTGATGCTTTCTGACCACACCCCAGACTGGGTGAGTAAGTGCTAGGAAGTGACCCAGGGAGCAAGCTCTGAAGCACTCCTGCATGTTTGACATTGCTGCTTTTTGTAGGGTCCTGAGCTGGAGCCTAGTGAAGAGAGAGCGCCTGGGTTCCCCTAACAACCTCCCTCCCATGAAGGGTGCACAAACCCCTTCCCCACCGGAGTTAAGGGGAATAAAGACATTGTAAGCCCTGAGACAAAGGGACACAGCCCACAAGGCCTGGACATGGGCTGAAGACTCTTTCCTTTGCGAGGTGCTATTACACTTATATCATTCTGTTAACCCCTTGTCCCCCTGTGAAGGTGGCAGATTCAACTGGTGACCTGGCTGGAGGGCCAAGTTACCCTTCTCCCAACAGGAGATTGTCACTATGCCAGAGCGCTCACCGGTAGGCAATGCTAGAGACAGGGGAGAGTTGTGACCCAGGTAACTAACTGCTATGTGGCACTTTCAGGGAGCTCAGCTCATCACAACATGATAAACTGAAGTCCAGGTGATGTATTCTGTGTGTGGGTCGACTGGACCAAAAAGCCCAACCCAAACCAAATAAAAAACAACCACAACAAAAATTCAGATGCTGTCTGGTGTGTGTGAGGGGAAGGGGTATTAAAGATCCCATAACACTTCTTTGGAAGAGTAAATCTTTTCTCTGCTGTCCCTGGCTCAAGTGCTCTCTTTTTCCATTGTTGTGCGCCTTGCTGTGTAGCTGAGTATCGCCCTTACTGAAGCAGTATATCTACCAGGCCAGATCCCCAGTTGTCATAAATCAGAGTAGCTCTAGTGTCTTCAAAGGAGCTAGGCTGATCCACCGTAGCTGAGGATCTGATGCATCATTTATAAAGCCGTTCGGGCAAAAGCGGATATGTACATATAAAATGTTCTTGCTGTTCTTGCAGTTCTAATCTTATGATGACTAGTGCCACTTGGTGATATTTCATCTCTCCGTGGACCTTCATGGGGAGTAGCTAATACTTACTTTTGACAACCGGGAATGATGTTAAATCTCTACAATTCAGCTAAAAATCAGTTTTAACTCTTTTTATTTGTTGGCTTGTGATAACTTACATTTACACACCACCTGTCATCCAGAAGGAGCTCAGGCACGAGGCAGCAATGTGAATGAACTCAGATGTAATGCAGTTGTAAGTCACAAGCTAGCCACGCTTACTGCAGCTGAACCTCTCACACCCTTCTCTGCAACTGTGCTTTGCACTAGGAACCTCTCAGCGTAAGGTGCAACCACAACTAACTGTATCTTTTTCCTAGGTTATTTTTTTTTTTTTTTGCTCAGACATTGAGATTCTAAATTATGAAATTAAGAGTTTTGCAAACAGAATGCTGTATATTGAAAGTGCTTTGAATCCCACTGCATAATGGAGTTAGCACAGGCTAACACAGGCCAAACCCACTTCACATTACTAGTCCACTAATCTTCCAAGTTACAACAGGTGCTTCTTAGTTCAGAGTTCATTCATGTTTTTCAAACAGGCCCTTTTAAGCTTCTTCATAATAGTCTAGGCTTTGGGGGGCAATTACTGCAATTACCAGGTTTAACTAAATCTTGTTTAGATAATGTTTCATTTCATTTCTCCTTACAGTTTTTTCCCTAATTCTATTTCATTCGTCAGTGTGATGCAGAGAAAAATGCTTTGGGCCGTGATATATTAGGCTGCTTATTCTCTCACATATCTAAACTCCTGTGTTATAAATCCTACTGTCATAAGATATAGGGTTATCTTTCCAAAAAATTCACTCAGATCAGAGAAGGTAGCAGATTTTCCTGTTTCCTTGTAGGTGGGTGATCACAGTGGGGAGAGATAGGGAAGGAGGAGGAGGAGGATACCATGTCAGGCTACTGTATATTTCCAAATTTATAGTGAATTAACATAGAGGCTGTTTTCTAGAACCATGCCTAGAGCCGAGGAGCTGCAGTTCAGTTTGGTTCAAGACACCATCCCAGACTGGTTGGAAAAACCATAATCTTAGATCAGTGTGTGTGGTCACGGTCGCTTCCAAAGTTGAACACTGAGACCATGGTAATTGGCAGATCTCATCATGCTGGTCAAAGGGACTGCTCATCTGAAGCAACTATTGCCTGGAGGGAAAGGGAAAAACCTGGAGGCAGGGAATTAGAGTAAGCACTGATGAGCTGGCAGATGCTGCAGGATCAATGGCTGTATCATGGCAGGGAAACCAGCAGCATCCCGTGCCTAGCTATCATTCTCTGTTGTTTTGGGTAAATGCCAGCAAACCAAGCAAGAGGAAAGAAAAATGGAAAGGGGGAGGCACGCTGGGACATTTTTAATTACTTAGGTCATGTTCTACATATAACTGCACACAGGGACAGAACACTCCCGATCAGAGAGCTTCACGTGCCCAGGACAATAACGATAACTTACATTTACATACC
Organism: Chelonoidis abingdonii; assembly: GCF_003597395.2. Taxonomy (NCBI): domain Eukaryota; kingdom Metazoa; phylum Chordata; order Testudines; family Testudinidae; genus Chelonoidis; species Chelonoidis abingdonii. The sequence continues at coordinate 86,148,988 of NC_133770.1, forward strand.
ACCTGTCATGCAGAAGGATCTCAAAGCACAGTACCAACCAACGTACACGCTAGAGCATGTTGTGCATATCTGAGAACCCCATGACATGCAGCCTCCCCCGGGCTGCAGCTGTTAGTGTGGCATCTAACCGCTTACAGCGCAACACCATCAGCCCCATTCCTTAGTAACCTGCATTCAAATTCTTCTGCTTCTATATACACTCAGGGCCAGCAGCAGCAGCATCGTCTGTGAGGGTAATACAGTGGTTGATCTACAGTTTATAATTGTAGCAGGTGGGGTGGTAGACTGATGATGCTGGAGTCCTATATACGAATGCAACAGCTCAGTGCCAAAGTAAATAATCAGCTTGTCCCTCTTTATTGCCAAAATAAGGACATTTATTTGAGGAGAAGTAGAAAAGGGATATTCCAAATGGACAAACAGATGAGTAGGTGAATTTACCAACTTTGTTTGCAGAACTGTTACTTAGTAAGGGCCCAGTCCTGCATCCCTCACATTGACTTCACTGAGAGTTAACCTTGCATTCAGGCTTCATGATCAAGCATTAGCTCAGCAAACTCATAGGGTACTCTGAGCTCGGGAGCACTTTGAATGGCTATGCCCTACTGAAAATCCATCCTACGCTATTCTATAGCACATTTCAAAATACTATTGCCCAGATTGTGTGATGTCCATTCTCATCTTGAGAGGTACCTTACACCACAAGTAGTCCCGTTGACTTCAATGGGAACCACTCTCAGAGTAAGGGACTGCTTGTCATGAGTAAGGATATCAGAATATGACCCTATAGAAACCCTGTTTTGGGGGCATTGGAAGAGCTATAGACCTTCCAGTTCCAGAAGTCTCTGGGTCAAGAAGAAAGTGCTCATTAGCTAAGTAAATAAAAGTACAATTACATAGTGCTACTGTTTCAATACCTTTGGACTTTCTTTAAAAAACATGTGCTGTTGGTATCTGCCTCTGAAAAAGTCATGCTGCAATGTCAGCTCAGTGCCCTCCCCCACTTACAACCACTTGGAGCTGGACAAGAATTGCAAATTTGGATCCAGGTTCAGATCCAGAATTTGAACAGTCTCAAAATTCAGTGTGTTTGAATTTGGACTTCCAGTTTGGACCAGAAGACAGAAAGACCTTGATTTTAAAAAGTGGGGGCCAGATCCTTTAGCTGATATACATGATATAACTCAGTCTGGAATCACGCTGGCTTTATACCAGCTGAAGATCTGGCTTCAGGACCAGATTTTGAACTATCTGCTGTATCTGCACTGTGCACATACACCCACATAGGTTTCAGGGATGTTTGAATTCAGGGTTTGGGTTTGGTCCATAGAATTTTGTCATATTAGCATTTTTCCAATTGGCTGGCTTGAGAGAACTACATTGGAACAGAGGAGCTTTGAGAGAAAGCTGTAAATTTCTGAAACAGAGCAGCTCTAATCACCATCAATAGGATGTCCCTTGACCTGAGTTGTTGACGTCTTCTCCTATAGTACTTATAGCGATGCCTTCTAGTGCCACTATATCATTAAGTCTGGGTCAGCATTTCCATTATAAACATATTTATCTCTTACCCAGTTCTTAATTTGTGCCAGAGCTCTAGCACATCTAGGCTTTGGCAGTTCATAACCGCTGTACCTCTGGGTTCCCGGCCAGCAGCCACTGTTCTCCAGGTACTCAGTTCCAAAGGCAGCACCACCATCAGCAGCAGTGTAGCAGTAAGGGCCGCAATGCTATACTATGGCACCCTTACGTCTATGCTGCTGCTGGTGGTGGCACTGCCTTCAGAGCTGGGTGCCCAGCCAGCAGCCTCCACTCTCTGGCCTCCCAGCTTGAGCCCTGGCAACTCTTTCATTACAAATTAAGCACTACTCCTACCCCTTCCCTCAACAACCTCTTCACTCAACCATAAAAATTCACCCAAGGTTGAAGATCAGTGTTCATACTCTCAACCAGTTTAAATCTGGAAGATGCAAAGGGAAAAATACAAAACTGAGGTCTTATCATGCTAGACTTTTTCTGTGCTTTGGTGTAACTTCAGAATGGTTCTTCATGATCAGTTCCTGTACAAATGTTGTCTGCAAATGTCCATTAGCTTTCCAAATGACTCTTCAATTCGACAGCATTCTTACCACATTTATTTATTTGCTGTTCTGATAATCTGCATGCAGGGGAAATATTTGGGGAATGGCTGTTCTTTCACTTGCAACCAGGAGTATTTACACCCACAAAACAGCACTTGTTCTTCGTTGTTTGCTATCCTTCATTCATTTATATTGTGGTAGTGCTCAAAGGTCTCAGTTAATAACAGAATTCCAGTGTGCTAGGCACTGAACAGATACATGGGAAGATAAGGGCCCTGCCCTGCAGAGCTCACAATGTAAGAATTAATTATTCTCCTGCTTGTAAAGTTTCCATCATCCAATCAGGGAACAAAAACAATTGATTTGAGTGAGCAATTACATACTATGAATAATGAACAGCAAACAAGGGAAGAAAACAGTTTACAACTGATTCTGAATAGTGAACTGGTAAAGATCAAAACATGTTTGCAGTAATTCACAAACAGAAAAAAACAGCCTGACTGTTCAACATATAATGTGACCAGCACTATGATAAAAGTGGAATGTTGCAGCTTGTTCATCCTCAGGACCTTTGAGGTGGTAGGCTGTGTTTTTTGGAGAGTGTTTAACACAGGGTTGGAGTATGCTCCAGTCATTTGACTGAAGGTTGGAGGCCATTCAAGGATGGTTGTGAAATTAATTAATGTTCTGAGTCCAGTTCTTAGGAAATAAGTGTCCAACTCAGAAAAGAACCAAACATCCCAGTCATAACTAGCCCTCTTTGTTGACGATCTCTTTGCTGAGACAAAGGATTTGGTTGGATTTGGATTACGGACAGTATCTTGTCATGTCTGCCTCCTTGCCCATCTCTCTAATTCCCTACAAGTGGCCCTTCCAGAACAGGGTGAAGTAAGGGATGGCAAGGACAGTGTGCAGGGTTGTAATATGAACTTTTCAGCCTTGTGACCTAAGGATGTCAAATCAGCACCTTTTAATACAACTTAAAGCAAACAAGCAATCTCTTTTTGCTAAGCACCTGCTGTAGTACACATCCCCAGCAGCAACTTTTTAATGACTAATGTTTCCTAAGGTTTTCATTCATGCTTGGAAACAGTGGGCGTATACAGAAGCCATATTACGTATTAATAGGACCAAGCATAACAGCACCTGCTGCTGCTCCTGCTGCACCAATTAATCTCTTTAATGACTGGAGAAGAATTAAGGCTTTGATTTGTCCCACTGCAGAAACACAGGTAATTCCCCCCTGCAGGCCAGAGAGGAAGGATGCCCTACCCTGCCAAAAGACTGGCATGAGGGCTAGCTGTTGTGTGGGTGGCCAGTCAACACCCAAAGTGGAAGCAGAGTCATATAGGGAATGGAGGTGTGGGATCCTCCTGAGTCTGTCTAGGGACCTGCATTGCCGTAATTCCTGGCCATGATCAGTGCACTGTAGGACAATAATGGGATGACCTCTTGCTCCCTACAAGTGATTGTACCAATGAATATTTCTGTTCATCCTGTCATGGCAATGGTGAAGACTGGTATGGTGGAGGCAGTGGCTGGCTTCTCTCAAGGCAAGTCCAAATGCCTGGGAACCTTTGGGAGCATATCTGTGTATGGATGCATAGCAAATAATAGGCGTGCCATAGAGAAACCACATAGCAGTAAGTACACCACATTTCTCTACTCTAGAGAAGGCCTATTAGCCAGTTTGGTAGGGTAGAGGAAGCTTGTGAATTTGAAATTAGAAATCTGCCTCTTCTAGACGATGATATTTTGTAACACCACCAGGACCTTGCAAATACATTGTCAGGAAGATTGCCATTCATTGCCCTAATATCCCATCCTGCAGTCAAAGAAGCTCTTGAATATCCTGAGTAATAGTCTATTGCAAATCTTCCCATATTAAAGTTGGAGGTTCCCTCTACCAGGCTGTGTCCCAGCAGTGTTCCCTTGAACTCTCTTCACATTTTACCACCATCTCTTTTTAACCCCCTCCCTAAACTCACTTTTTCTTCCCCATTAGTTCCTGGGAACCTCATCACCAACATTAAAAAGAGGGGGGCATCGTGATGAAAAACATTTCCATCCTTTCCGATCCTTCCTTGCTTCCCTCCTTCCCCACAAAGGCATCTTAAGTATTCCTCTGCACCACAAAAGAAAGATGCAGAAGGTTCTAGGACCGAAAGGGTTAAACTCAAGCGAGCACTAGCTCCAGCACAGTTAATCCATATAAAGCTCATGGATTTCTCTGCAGTGATCTTTGTGGTTGTCATTTGCATTTTTTTCCTTTTGTGAAATCTTTTCTTCTTCCCTTTTACACACATATGCATGCGGAAATTAGCATATTGTACCGAGAGCAGGAGATGTAAGAAGCCGACCCCCTGCTGTTCAGCGGATTGTGCGATCTGCAGGCGGCATCAATTTTTCAGCAGTCTTCTCATTACAGTCAGGGAACTGCACAGCTCCCGATTCCACGCAATCCCTAGTGGTCCTGCAGACAAGCATATGGGCTGTCAAATAGCTATACCAATACTTTCATAGTATTAATACCCTTGTTTATGCTTCCAACATAATTAAAATCATGGCATTAATACAGTCTAGGCTTTGCATTAGTAATTATATGTGGTACAGTGGAATAATCATGTCAGCAGACTCCGACACTGATGCGTGACAGCAATTTACTAACCTTACAAGAGGCCCGTTAGCCCTCTGGCCTATCCTGCCTTGCAAACTAGGAGAAGAAGGGGCTGTAGAGATGCTAAGTCTAATAACCAAAAATAATACTTTTTTAAAAATAACTAAATATTACAGCACAATAAAGAGTCCTCGGGTGTCAAACTCTGTGGTTGTCATAGTGATGTGTGCCTTATTAAGAGGGTGGTCTTCATTCCCGCAGCTAATCTTATAATGAGGATAGCTCATTATGAGACCAAGGAGGGTTCCTTCCCCCGCCCCCCTGCTTTTCCATTTCTTTAATAGGGCTGAACTTTTGGTGTGATCCCTTCCCCAATCCCACGCCAAATCAACTTTTAAAGATATAAATGCAGTCAGGGATATACTGCCTGGGAGAATGGCCAGAAATAGTCTGGTTATTTTCTGACTTTCCCCTCTTTGTGCATGGGTGTGACTTCTTTCAAGTGCCACAGCTACTTTAGCCGCCCTGGCTATCTGGTCCCTGTACTCATTAAAATTGCAGATTGGAGAGTTTAATGTGGTCAGTTGCTTTGCCTTTATTTCTGCACCTGTTTCTGCTGCCTGACCATTTCCAATGAATATCCTTGAAGGCGTCAATGACACCCTTTTACATCAGGCACATGGCTTAATGAAACTGCTTTTTCTTATCATTAGCCACTTTGGATTTTTATATAACATTGTTAACCAGGATACTGACTCACTTTTAATTACTTTCTGAGGTTGGTGCACTGTAGTTATTCTCCCCCCCCCACCCCCATCCAATCCAATTATCACAGTTTGTCACACAAGCACTGGCGGTCCACTTCAAGATTCACACCACCTGCAATATTGAGGGTCTGATTCTTTGCAAAGTCAGTAAAATGTTAGAATTACAGCTGCATGGGGAAAAGTTTGTGGAATCAGAGTCCTTCCCAGCTCTGTCCGCTCCCCCCAATTCAGCTTCTTTGTTTTACCGACTGCTTGCCACAATTTTTTTTTTAGTCAGTTGTGAAACTATGTTGTGTGAAGCTCTGGGATTTGAAAACAGCTTGTTTTGTTTTGTTTTGTTTTGTAAAATAGATTTACATCTGGAGAGGCAAGCTGTGTATTAAATTACAATCAGAACTGAAATGGCCCAGATAGAGTATAAGGACCAGCTCAGCCAGTTGCTCTGAAAAGTGGAAGTCAATGGGACTTGTTCAGTTAGGCCCCAGTTCGGGAAAGCACTTAAAAGTTCATGGTTAAATCCCATTGACCTCAATGAGATTTATGGGTGTTTTCCTGAATCAGGACCTAGCTCATTGAAGTCAATGGAATGACTCCTCTGGTCTTCATTGAGTTTTGGATCAACCCTAGGACTAGGCCCTTAAACATTCCAAATGTGGGTTTATAATGTGTTCACCAGTTCCGCTTTAAGTGCTTTGCTGCTCTGTTCCCCTGTGGCTTCTGTTCTGCAGCTGATGGTGGTAACTTTCTCATAGCGCAGCCAGTAGCATTCCAGAATCTTGGCACGTCATCAAGGATGTACCAGCATGCTGGGCAACACTGGAGGTATGCTTTGCCCCATCACCAGCTACATTAGACAATGCACAAGAGAATTTCACTGGATCACATTTTCTTGTAAGAGAATATTTATGCATTCAGCCTTCTTTCTGCTATGTTCTTTTAGCTCCTGTTACTAGAAATACAAGAAATAGAGTAAACCCTCCTGAATTTCCACTTCGCTAATCTGCACACGCGATGATTTGCCCACAGAGGAGGAAGCCGCTTCCCATTTCTCAGTGAAGATCTAGTAGGTGAGTGCCCAGGACAGCTCTTATTATTAAGACTTCATTAATCTGAAACATGGGGCCTGATTCTTCGTTATGTTATTCCAGTTTCAGACCACTGTAACTCCATAGAAGACACTTAAGACTATGCTTAACTTTTGGCTTGTGCTTAAATGAAATTATTCTGACTAGGGTGGGGTTTTAGCACAGGCTTAAATTTAAGCTTGTGCTTAAGTGCTTTGATAAACTGGGCCTTAAAGTTGAAAAAGAACGGAGCTGGGATGCTCAAACAGAGGAGACCCCTTCATAAATGAAAGGAGTAGAGATGTTCATGAAAATTCAGCAGCACAATTAAATGTAATCCCAGGCCCGTGTACCATGCATGGCTGACGTGTGCAGCAGATAGTCCAAAATTTCACTGATATAAACCATATGACAGGAGTAATAGTTTCAGTGCTCGTGCACTAAAAATAAAAAGCCCATGCTCTATTTATGTTTGAATTCCCCAACATCTCTCCTACAGTAACCTAGGGCAGAAATGGAATACAGAATCTTGTTCAATATCTATGTCAACCTTATTGGATTCTCTCTCCAAGACTTTAATGTAATAGAGCAAGCACTTAGTGGCCTTCTGCACCAGCAATTCTCCCCCTATCGGGACTGAAATAGATTTTCTTCATCTTGACATGTGACGGTCCAGAGTGTGGAGCTTGACCCATTGCCCAGGACATTGCGCTGGTACCAACAGCAGAAGGAATATGGGAGGCAGCAGGATCTTTTGTCAGTGAAAGTGGCGGCCTGACCTGGGGTATAAGAATGCTGCAGGCTATCAATGAATGAAGGTGAAGACTTGTTCAGGTATTTTATAGGTCTGGCTATAAAAGTCAAAATGTGGCCTCCAAACCTTTAGCCAACTGAGCTGTTTATTTCCCATTGAGATAGATTTAAAACAAGGGGACACATTTTTAATGGGGAGATGATAAACCATTGGAATGAAGTGCCAAGGGAAGTGGTGGATTTTCCATCTCCTGAAGTCCTCAGATCAAGACTGGATGCCTGTCTGGAAGCTATGCATCAGTCAAACTCATAGTATTGGGTTCAGTACAAGGATAACCATAAGTGCCGACTCCATGAGTGCTCCGGGGCTGGAGCACCAGTGGGGAAAAATTAGTGGGTGCTCTGCACCCACCGGCAGCTAAGCTTCCACTCTGCCCTCCCACTTCACCTCCTCCTCTGCTTCCTCCCATGAGCACCGTGTCTCTGCTCCTCCCACCCTCCCAGCACTTGCTGCCACTGAACAGCTGTAGCAAGCTCTGGGAGGGAGGGGGAAGGAGCGGGAACATGGTGCACTCAGGGGAGGAGGCAGGGAAGAGGCGAGGCTGGGGCGGGGATTTGGGAATTGAATAGGGGCAGGGAGTGGGCAGAGTTGGGGTGGGGACTTTGGGGAAGGAGTTGGAATGGGGCAGGAGAGGACAGGGCAGGGGTGGAGTTGGGGCAGGGCTGGGGGCAGAGGGGATTGAGCACCCAGGAGCACCAGAAGAAGTCAGTGCCTATGAGGGTGAAATGCTGTGGCCTGTGAGATACAGGAGGTCAGACCAGATAATCTAATGGTCCCGTCTGGCCTTCAGATCTATGAAGCTATGAAAACAATATTATTGCAAATAGCTGATGTGCTTGTAAGTAAAAATGCCCCAAATGCCTGAAAATGATGACAAATGCCGTGGAAGGACACAGGGAATTTGGGAAAGAGGACTCTTGGTTCAACAAGGCATTTAGGCACATGCAGGGCTGGCTCTAGACGTTTTGCCGTCCCAAGCACAGCGGCACGCCACGGGGAGCACTCTGCTGCTTGCCAGTCCAGCAGCTCCAGTGGACCTCCTGCAGGCGTGCCTGCGGATGCTCCACCAGAGCCGCGGGACCAGCGGACTCTCCGCAGGGACGCCTGCGGGAGGTCCACCGGAGCCGCCTGCCACCCTCCCAGCAACCGACAGAGCGCCCCCCCCCCCGGCGGCATGCCGCCCCAAGCACGCGCTTGGTGCGCTGGGGCCTGGAGCCGGCCCTGGGCACTTTCACAAATGTGTATGTGTGAGTGGTGCCACTGAAGGTCATTACTTTGTTGCATTGGGACACAAACCAGTATCACAAACTGTTGTTGACCTTCTGTTTTGACAAACAAAAAAAATCTGTTTCCATGTGATTCTGAAGAGGGGGAAAATGAGAATTTGGGGCACTTTTAGACTCTTCTGGGGAGTTGCAGTAAGCTCTGTACGTTAGATTGTAGAGATGGCTGCTGCCGATTGGGGGTGATAACTATGGTGATCCATCAATGACTATTTTTGCTTAGTTTTTTAATTTGCTGTGAGTGATGGGTGTCAGAATAGCACCCCTGTAGAATACAGCCCTGTGTTTATATGCAAAACAGGTACTTGCTGAGCACTGCAAGCTTCACTGATCTCCCAGTGTGCTTTGACCTTACATTTGAGGGACATACTAGACGTAAAAGGGAAGTTCTTACAAACCCATATGGTACTTGGCTTCTCTGCTGAGATTGCCAGAAAAGGGGTCCAGTTAGTGCCAATTGTGATGATACTTTGTCACTACCAACTGGGCTCAGTCCACCAAAGTATTTCATGGGGATGACCAAACGGTGAACTAGTGGTAACTACTTTTTGGACATCACTAATATGTGTGAGGATTGAACTATGACCTAGAGAGCAAAGACTCCATATATCATCGCTCCTATCAATTGAAGAGTAATATACAAATTACTCTTAGCAATCTATTTCCTACTGGGGTACAAAAATCTCTATTATAAAAATATCCAACTATCATAAAGGGGTAAAAGAAAAGGAAATCAAACTACTACCTAAAATGCAGAAGAAAATAATTCTTGGGAACACAGCAATTTTAACATTCTAGTCTGTTTACTCTTTGGGAGAAAAATCTGTCATCTAAAACAATCACAAAACCCTTTAAATCAGGACCTAGTACTTTTAGAAACTGATTGCAAGTTCAGGCTCCAGTAGATGTGGAAAAGTATTGATGTACTGTTTTAAATCATGATAAATAACTTTTCTTTTATCAAATCATCTATTTTTGGAAAGAGTTTCACTCTAGGTAGTAATGATAATTTGTGCACTTATCATTCTGTACTTTCCCAAGACAAGCAGTCAGCCATAGGATATAATCTAACAGTTTATCAACCATAGGCTCATCTGGCCTTTTCTGGCCAAAAGGGCATTTTATATTATTTAAGAGACTTCACCATACATTGTCGTCAATTTCAAACTTTACCAGGCCTGGTCATTAAATTGTTCAGTTCAGCACTTCACTTTATAACCTAGAGATATTAAAGCTGCATTGCACCAGTAGTCCCATGGAATTATCTATTGCTTGCTGCTGATTCAATAATTACCAAAAGGATTCAACCCTAATATAATAATATCAAAGGAAGCAATCACAATTAATTACCAGTTACATATTTAATGTGGGCTAGTAATGGTGGGAAAAAATGGATGTTCCCCGTCCTTTTGTCTTTAGCTTGAAAGCTTTTTGGGGCAGTGAGGGGTTTATACAGCATCTAGCACAATGGTGCCCTGATCCTGACTGCGGCTTTTGGACACTATCTTATTTTAATAACAATAGTTTCATAGAACTTGGAGATGTAGGGAAGGACTTCTGGCTCACAGAATCCATCCACTGCAAGCGCAATAAGTAGTCCTCCAAAAAATGACATACCAGATCCAGCATTAGCTTAATGCTAAACTCAAGTATTTCTTAGTAAAATTTTCTGGACACATGTTATCATTATGTGATCAGTGTTGCATAGATCTGAACTCCATTAAAGAGTAAATATCCTTTTTTCCTAGTGAAGATAACTATTTATGCTGGGCTTTCCCTTGCCTCATGGATGCTACAGCTAAGGAAGCCCTGACCATCTAAAATAGTGACTACAACATAGAGAACCAGCTGCTACTCCCAAAAAGAAACTTGCATTGACTTAAGTGGGAGCATTGGGCCAGAGTTAGAAGATACATGTGGGGAATGTGAGATCTCTTCCCTCAGGGCCGGCTCCAGCTCTTTTGCTGCCCCAAGCAGTGAAGAGAGAGAGAGAGAAAAAAAAAAGCTGCGATCGGCAGCACCTTGGCAGCTGTTCTACTGCACCGCTTCATTCTTTGGCGGCAGTTTGGCGGCCGGTCCTTCCCTCTGAGAGGGACTGAGGGACCCACCGCTGAATTGCTGCCGAAGACCCGGACGTGCCGCCCCCTTCCATGGGCTGCCCCAAGCACCAGCTTGCTACACTGGTGCCCGGAGCTGGCCCTGTCTTCCCTACACTTAATAACTTTTTCCCTATAAAATCTTCTTAGCACTCCTCCTACCACATAGCAGCAGCTAATGTGATTGCATTCCACTTGGGCCAGTAAGTTGAACAATCTTGTCTGAGGCTGCAACTAAAGGGCAGAGCTGCTACAGAGTGTGAAAGTGTGATACTCTCCCCACAAGGCTGAGAACATTTCTAGACCTACTGGCTAAGTATGCTCTGGAACCCTCGTTTTCCAACCCAAAATGGGGCATCTCTTCCTCTTACTTTTTTACATTGATGTTGCGAAGGCCAAGACTAAACAGGGTTCAAAAAAGAATTAGATAAATTCATGGAGGATAGGTCCATCAATGGCTATTAGCCAGGATGGGCAGGGATGGTGTCCCTAGCCTGTTTGCTAGAAGCTGGGAATGGGTGACAGGGGATAAATCACTTGATGATTACTAAGGCTGTCAAGTGATTAAAAAAATTAATCATGATTAATTGCACAATTAATTGCACTGTTAAACAATAATAGAAAACAATTTATTTAAATATTTTTGGATGTTTTCTACATTTTCAAATAAATTGATTTCAATTGCAACACAGACTACAACATGTACAGTGGTCACTTTATTTTTGATTACCAGTATTTGCACAGGAAAACCCCCCAAAAGAAATAGTATTTTTCAATTAACCGCATACAAGTACTGTAGGGCAATCTCTTTATCATGAAAGTTGAACTTACAAATGTAGAATTATGTACAAAAAAACTGCATTAAAAATAAAACAATGTACAATTTTAGAGCCTGCAAGTCCACTCAGTCCTATTTCTTGTTCAGCCAATTGCTCCGACAAAAAAGTTGGTTTATATTTGCAGAAGGTAATGCTGCTCGCTTCCTATTTACAATGTCACCTGAAAGTGAACAACGGGCGTTCGCATGCCACTGTTGTAGCCAGCGTAGAAAGATATTTATGTGCCAGATGCTCTAAACATTCATATGTCTCTTCATGCATCAATCACCATTCCAGGGGACCTGCGTCCATGCTGATGATGGGTTCTGCTTGATAATGATCTAAAGCAGTGCAGACCAACGCATGTTCATTTTCATTATCTGAGTCAGATATTGGCGAAACAAGAAGGGACATACGAATGTTTAGCATATCTGGCATGTAAATACCTTGCAGGGCAGCTACAAAAGTGCCATGCAAATACTTGTTCTCACTTTCTGGCAACTTTTGTAAATAAGAAGAGGGCAGCATTATCTTCTGCAAATGTAAACAAACTTTTTTGTGGGAGCGATTGGCTGAACAAGAAATAGAACTGAGGGGACTTGTAGGCTCTGAAGTTTTACATTGTTTTGTTTTTGAGTGCAGTTATGTAACAAAAAAATCTACATTTCTAAGTTGCAGTTTCATGGCATTGAAACTGAATTGAAAAATACTATTTTTATCATTTTTACAGTGCAAATATTTGTAATAAAAATACATAATACAATACATATGAAAATATAGAAAAACATCCAAAATATGTAATACATCTTATTGGTATTCTATTGTTTAACGGTGCGATTGAAACTGCGCTTAATCGTGATTAATTTTATAAAGCTAATTGGACAAGTTAACTGTGATTAATCAACAGCCCTAATGATTACCTGTTTTGTTCATTCCTTCTGGGGCACCTGACATTGGCCACTGTCGGAAGACAGGATACTGGGCTAGATGGACCCTTGGTCTGACCCAGTATAGCCGTTCTTATGTTCTTATGTATATTTCATTCAAAATGTTTCCCTATGTAGAACTGAAATGGGGATTCATTAAAGAGAGACATTCAAATCCTTTTTTTAAAAAAAAGTTTGTATAGGGGTTTTTCTTTTTGGTACTACTCTTCATTGTTTGCAGTATCCTCTCAGAAGCTTGCAGATTGGGTCTCTGGAGGTGATGTGCTTCTGGCAAGGATGTGCTGCTCCACTGCTCAGAATAACTGGCAAGCTGATGACGTGCATGTAGCAGTTTCTTTTGTTTCAGAGAATTTCCCTTGTGGAAGCTGGGGTCGGGTTCCTCCCTTGTGTTTGCAGTACTGAACTGTTTGTGATCTCTCTCCCTGCTTTTTTTGGAGCATAAATCTAATGTCTTTATTAAGTCCATGAAAGAGCACACTGGACACTGGATTTATAGCTCATTACAACACTAACCCTTCCTCCACTAACCCTCTTTTATCCTACAACTGTAGAAGTGTTAATTGCCCATTTCATCTTGAATGGTCTCCTGAAACATGTGTTAACTCCTTATCCCTTCCACTTTGTGCTTAGTTGTGACTGGGTATGTCTACACTACCTGCTGGATCGGCGGGTAGTGATTGATCTATTGGGGATCGATGTATCATGTCTCATCTACATCGATCCCCGAACGTGCTCCCCGTCGACTCTGTAACTTCACCAGGGCGAGGACGTGAAGTAAGTCAATCTAAGTCAATCTAAGATACATCGACTTCAGCTACGCTATTCTCGCGTATCTTAGATCAATCCCACCTCCTACTGTAGACCAGGCCACACTAACTCCCGGACACTCCCGGACCTGAAGACAGCTGTGTAAACGCAAAGGTTTTTCCCTCTCTCCCCAACAGAAGTTGGTCCAATAAAAGAGATTACCTCACCCACCTTTTCTCTTTAATATCCTGGGACCAACATGGCTACAACAGCACTGCAAATAGTCATTTAGGGAGGTGGTGTTCCTATGACAGAAAAACTTCTTCTATCAGCATCTGCAGTGACTACACTGAGGGGGTCTACCAGGATAGCTATAGCGCCAAAGCATTTGTCATGTAGATGAGGCTTTTGTCTTGTGACTATTTCTCTTTTCCTGTGCACACATAGCTTAAATTGAATGCTAGCTTGGCCTTTGCTCTCTCAAACACAGGCAAAGGCTGATGCTTCTACTGACCCTACAAGTTCCAAGATAGTCAGTGAAGGTGAGGTGTGCATGCTAGCCTTTCTGGAGACAGAGGTGATCGATTTGCATGCTAGCCTCTGCCAGCCTTTGGATTGATAAAATGAGTGTGGAGGTCACCCTTTCTACCCTGTCCAGTAAAACTGCAGAGCAATGTACTAATTCTGGGACCACCTGCCCATTCCAGAAAGTTGCACTACACAGGGTCATTTAGTGCTGAGTGGCAGAGAAACCACAGTCTGAAGCAGAATCATACAGAGTTCAACCTATTTTATCTGATAATAAGGTGACCTTGAAATGTACTTGTCAGGCCACCATTCAGCCATTGAACATGGAGTTCTTTCTCTTCTTGCTTACACCATCTTCAGTGAATTTATGCCTGATTCTATAGGAGTGCAAAGGAAAAGAAAATCAGGCCCAAAATCTGTATCCCCAAAGCATACAGAACTGGAAGAAAAATCATGATCCAAGCCCTGGCCTGGAGGAGATTAAAAGGAGCATTGGTGAGAGCATTAATCATCATTCTCTGTCATAACTTTGGGATAGGCTGTTTGCCTTTTCATAGCTATTCACCTCACAGAAGGTTTATAGGTATTTTTGTTGGATGTGCATTCAACTTCACTTATATAGGACCATAAGCAGAATGTTTTTTAAAATAATTCTCCCAAAGTGCGGGACAAAAGCCCCGCCACAGGTGACTTAAGTGGCCCAGCAGATCAGCCGATTCCTTTGACATGGAGCTAGATTTTCAAAAGAGCTAAGGGCTAGATTTTAAAATGCTCAGCATCCACCAATCAGCATAAGATTTTCAAAAGAACTCAGTGCCTATCTAGGCATCTAAATAAGGAGCAGGTTTTCAAAAGCTCTGGGCATCCAGCAGCTCCCATTTTGACACTGACAGTGGGATATTCAAAAGAGGCTAGTGCTGAGTACTTTTGAAAATCTGGCTCTGGCTGTGGTTTTTGAACAGAGCCAGGTGACATTTATCAGAAGAATCATTTATTCTCCAAAAGGTGCAGTTTCAGCAGACCCAAAACCATTTGTGACTTTGACCTGATAGTTTTGGCCAGGGAAAAGATTTACAGGGTCAGCAACTGTATGTATGTGTGCATCCCCTTTATAACCATTTAGTTCAACGGTTAAGGCTCTTGCTTGGATGTGGGAGACCCAAGTTTAACTCCCCACACTAGAGTAGAGACTTGAATTCCCCTCTCTGTTCTTCCAGCTGAATGCCATAACCCACCAAGCTATTGGTTGTTCTGGGGGCGCTTTCAGTGTCTCCTGCTGAAGTTGGTCTACTTTGTATATGAACTTAAATATTCATTGTGCCAAAGACAGGGAGGGTGGACTAGTCAGGTTATAAGGTGCTTATCTGAGAGGTAAGAGATGTGGATTTAAATCCCTCCTCTAAGCCAGGCAAAGAGGGAATCTGACTCTACATCTCCTACCTCCCAGGAAGGTGCCTTAATCACCAGGCTATTGAGTCATTCTCTCTGCCCTAAGGAATACTTAAGTATTTATACAAAGTGGAACAGCTTCAGTATGGGAGAGTGAGAGCAACCCACCCCAGAACCAAGTGGTCAGAGCACTCACCTAAGAGGGGAACTACTCAGGCTTAAGTCACTACCTTAGCACAAGGACTCTAATGTGAGTCTTTAACCTCCGAGCTGAGTGCTCTGATCATAGGCTGAAGCCACACACCAAGTTTGTGTTCCCAAAATGGACTTTTCTAATTAGCTGCCAAATTATGGATATTTTCAGAACTGAACAAAAGATTTTCCTTGATTTTTCAGCTTGCTGGCTGAACCAAAAAATCAGTTATTCACCCCACTCTATTTTTCAGGTCTTTTGAAAATATGACTCTTGGCTGTTATGCAGCCAAATGTAGATAACTGAGGGGAGCAATATGAATCCACAAATGATCATGGGGGAAGTCAGCTGGATATATATCCTGTTCATTCTAGGGGGGTTGGGTAGCAGCAATAATGCATGTTGTATTCCAAGCATCCCCAGAAGTACCTTAGTTGGTGAAGTTGGGTGAAATTTCAGAACTGTGGGCATTGACATTATTTGCAAGCTGCACATGTAGATCTGCATAAAGCACATCACTTTGAGTACTGATTTCAAAGTCTGGGATATAAAACTCTGTAATCTTTTCTAATAGTCTTCTTGCAACTCAAGCTAAGTGACAGCACCTTTGCACGAGCTGTATTTAGTTCTTCAGTCAGACTCCCAGACTGCTTTTTTCAAGCTACCTGGTTTTATACAATCCTTCCATATCACAAGTTCTTAGCAATAAACCATGTTTGTAGTGTGGGTTGTAAGAAACTGAACAGACATTCTTTACTGAAACCACTTGAAACAGATAGAGCTCTGTAGTTCTCTAGCTGCCAAGCTAACTAAGCTCAGCCTGTGATGTCACCCCGTCAGGTCTTCTAACTCATAAGCTGGACTAAGCATGCATGGAAGAGATTGCTGTTTATTCACTACAAAGTTTGCTTAAAGACTATGGGGGATATTATTTTCAAGTGTCCCCTAGAAAACATTCTAACAGGCGAATTTACATGTAGCTGTGTGAATATCAGAAGACATTTGAGATTCTATGGAATCATTCTGCCCCTGAACACTGTGAGCTGAACTCAATGAACACTCCGGACAATATAAATGAAATGGTCCCTATTTCACCTTTTCTCTACGGAGAAATGTATTTGGTAAGAAATGTTGGACAGCTGAAGCCCTTGTGCTGTAGCATTTAGAATGCTCTGCAGTTCTCCCATGACAGCTGCACACAGGACCAATGGCTCTCAGATACTCTTTCATTGTCATCGCAGTGCTTCAGCAGAGATTTTGACTGTCAGTACTGCAAAAAGCTAGCAGAATCACTTTCCTGTAATTATGAAAAATAGAAGCACACAAAGAATAGCACAGTTCCCAGGGGCTTGAGATACAGAACACTTGGGACAGTAAGGTACCATGAAAAGATAGTTAACGTGTGGAGGCAGCACCAGATAACCCAGACTGGCCTGCGATCGGCCAGCACATTGGGTGGTTTGTGCTTGTTGTGTCAATGATCTAAGGCTTGCAGCAATGTCTTCATGCTGTGCTAGTTTGAATATGTGGCCAGGCTGGCACAAACGTACCTCAGAGCCTCTTTATTGGTCAGGGGAAAGCCCTTCAGGTTTCTTCGACTTCGTCCTGTTTCTAGCTCCCTCCCTCCATTCCCGTGTAATAACCTTAGAAGTCCTGGTGCGTGCAGATCTCTCCATGGAAGAATACTTATGAACACCCAATTCCCTTCTGATTCTCCATCACACCTGCTGTGCTGCCATGGTTCATTAAACAGCCCAATGAAATCAGTGGCAGGGACTGCATTTGGTGCACTCTACAGCATAACATACACATTCTGCTGGAATATAATGGAGTCATTCAGCAGCAGTCAAGAGATGAAAACAAAACCAGTGCACCTGGTTTTACCTTATTTCCCTACTAAGGACCCCTATGTGCCACCAGAAGCCACTACTGCCAGCCACTATCCTTGTCCCACAGTATCATTGTAAAGCTATTGAGGTATGCATGGTCTTTTAAATATTCTCCTACATGTGTTTTTTATTTCATTTTTGCTCTCCTCTCCCCCAGTTAAGTGGCCTGGAAATAGAACAGATTGTCCCTGGACTGTTCACAGAATCCATAGTTCAGCAGCTGCCATTTGCTTGGCTTTTTTACCCCCTGCAGGAATGATGATAGTTTGCTCCTCTTGCCCACAGGTTGAGTTAGGAAGGCCTGGGGGAGGATCTGAAATTGCCATTGGCTGTGCCTTCACATCCAGAAGGTCTCTTTTCTCCCATCTCTCAAAATTTATGGCGATCATTTGTTATTTTCTGGGACCACAGGCTGACAAACAGCAAGCAAAGTATATATATGTTGCACAGCAGAACAGAAGTGGTTTTCAGAACAGGGAAGCAGCAGCAAAGAAGTCATAGTGTTATTACAGTATTTATATTCACTGTGCATTGTGGGCGGAAATCAATGCTGCAATCAGCTATTTAGAAACGATCCATTTCTTTCTAAACTGCTAACATTTAAAAAGTGAAAAGGAGTCAAAGTAAATTTGAATGTGCAAAGAGTTTTAGAAAGTGAAAATAAAATGCTATCTAGGTATGTGCACACCCACAAACACGGAACACATGGCTGTATTGTTCAGTGAACCTCTGTTCAGTTTATACCAACAATTTCCCAGGGTGAAGTCTCTGTGCAAGAGCCTGCACAAAGCCCAGGTATCTCTGTAGTCCTTAAGGTATGGCTTCAGTGAAACACAGGTGGTTCACAGGCCTCCTGTTGGCCCTTTCATGGGGGGATATGATTTTCTAAAAAATCCTTCCCTAATTGAAGCTATTTTTGCCATTGATGTCAATGAGAGCAGGATCAGATACTATGCTTAGGTAATCAGTAAATCAGTGCCTCACAAAACATGTGCTGCATGTACATGGGTAATAGGCACATTGTATTATGCAGGCTGTGGCCTAAGAGTCCTTCTGTTTGTAAACTCTAAGCATGTGCAAAGTGATAAAATATATTTGACAAGCTAACAGAACAGAAATTACAAAATGTGGAAGATTAATTACTAGAGGTGTTGCAGAATTGCAGTAGGATGAGGATATTGATACAAATTATTCACTAATGCCCAAAGATTGCAACCAAGATCCCTTTAGTATTTTATTTTCAAATACTTTGTAAATGAGCTTAGGGTCTAATACTAACAAATGAGTTACATTGCCAATGAACTGGTGTAACACATTGGTGAATTACTCCCATCCCTGGCTTCATAGATTCTAAGGTTAGAAGGGACAATTGCAATGATCTAGTCTGACCTCCTGTATACTGCACGCCATACGATTTCCCAGAATTAATTCCTCTTTGAGATAGAGCAAATCTAGAAAAAAATTCATAATGATCTTAAAAGTCACCAGTGATGGAGAATCCACCACAACCCTTACAAAAGTTATTCTTATGGTTAATTACTCTTGCGGTTAAGAATTTGTATCTTATGTCTAGTCTGCATTTGTCTAGCTTCAACTTCCAGCCTATGATGGGGGTGACTACCCTGCACAAGGCCTGAGTAGAGAGAAAGGGCCAATTAACCCTGTGACATGCTGCACCTAAGGGAAAGAGACACCAGTAGTGGAGCAGAAGACTGCCTTGGACAGGCGTCCAATGATCAGGGACGACTGTCCAATATCATTCATGGGACCAAAGAAACTGCCCCCTGCCAATCCCACCCCTACTCTTTTTTGATAGCTTCAGTTTCCTTCCCAGCTGAATCCTGCTGAAAGCTGGAACTTGAAGAATTATACAGCAGGGGCATCAGCATCCATTCCCTGAACATTTTAAGAACAATGCAGTGAGGCCAGAGGAGGCGAGATATGTATCCAATCATTATTACCAGTTTTGTGCTTCACGGCAAAGCTGTCCACTGCCGTGGCTCCAGCAATCACTTGAGGCATAGCAAATAGTTACTTCCGCGTGTCATTTCTGACTAGGTTCACAACAGAGGGCAGCATCTCAAAGCTTACTCTGCAACTCTCCACGTTACGTGGGAGAGTCCCTCTAAGACCCCAAATGTCTTAAGATTTTGGAAGCAGAGTCCACAGCACAGTGTCAAGTTACAGCAGAACACCAGTGTTCTGCCTGAGTGATGTAAAATTCTAAAGCTGATGTCACTGACATGACTGTCATAAGTAGATAGGTAAGGGTTAATTTTCTTTTACCTGTAAAGGGTGAACAAAGGGCGAACCAAACACCTGACCAGAGGACCAATCAGAGACCTGGATTTTTTTTAAGTCTGGGAGGGATGGAACTCGGGGGTCGTTTATGTTTTCACTACGGCTGTGAGTAACAAAAGCTTGGTTCGTCTAAGCTCCAATATTCTTTCTATATTCTACTATCAAGTATGAGTACAAAGGAACCAGAAGCAATAGCTGTTAATGTGCTTTGGTTTGTTAATTAATATGTGGTATGATTTTGCTGGCTGAGTTTAAATTGGGAACTAAACATCTTTATAAAAATTCCAAGAAACCATTGGTTTTATTCCTATTTTCTTATAAGGCCAACATCCTCGTAATTGCGATTTTCTTAATGCAGGTGTTTAGTAATAAATGTAGTTCTTTCTTTTTTTTATATAAGTTATTCTTTTTAAAACTTGTGGGAGTATTCTTTTCCTAAGTAGAGCAAAGGGGAAGAAGAAATTTCTGTGCCCGGAGCGGATTCTGTCTACCTCGGTGTGACAGTGGCTAGGGTAGGAGCACAGCTCAAAATGTGGTTTACTTTCCTTTGATCACAGAGGGCGGGAACAACCTAACGGGGGAAAGATACAGGGAGAATGAGGTAAGAGTTAAGTTCGGTGTTTCCATGTGTTGGAGGGGCTGTCCTCTTAGTGGGAAGAGGAGGCGGTGATGCGTGCCAGGAATATTGTGATGTAAGAGATTGCGATCATTCCGAAATCAGTGTTGTCACTAAGAAGCGGGAAACTGGGACTGAAGTAGAGAGAGGAAGGAGGGAGAATAATTCCCTTACGCATTACGGTAACCATACCCTTTAGAGTCTTGGAGTTCGAGCTTAGAGAGATTGGGGAAAGGCCAGAGAGGGGGTCCCCAACAAAGGATTAATTTGAGGGTTAACCAGCAGCTGATAGAGCACAGGAATCCTATCTGGTGGCAGCGAGAATAAGATCCAAGCTGGCAAGCTTGGGGAAAAATAGTAAGCACACGATTGTTGGATGCTAAGGATCCATTGAGGACAGAGTTTACCAACAATGGGGCGCAACGTTATGAGGAAATCAATAACAAAGAAAGAGCCAGTAGAATATATATTCTTTGTTGCTAGGGTATTGAGCAGTGCGAGGGGTTGGTGTTAAAGTGCAGAGAGAAAAACTTTTTACCTAGGCCTAGCTTTTTGCGTTGCTTTTAACAAACAGAAGTACATTAAGAGAGAGCCATGAAGCTGTGTTAACAATTGGGAATCAGTATCCGCCAGCTACACAAACAAAACGAGAGTAATACAGGAGGTACTTGGTTTGGTTAAAAATTGAAATATCAAGAAGAGAGCAGGAGGAAGACAATCAGTTGCTAGGAAGAGCAGATTTCAAGAGACAGAAGCCAAGCAATCAGGCAACAAAACACACAAAGAGAACACTCCAACACAAAGAACAGGAAACCATGACGTCGCCAAGATGCGCTGAAAAAGGAAATGACTGCAAAGCATAAGACAACGAAAGGAACATCAAAGACAGTTGGACCCGAATAACGGCAACAAGAAGCCACGGAGGCAACCCATAAAGGAGACAAGAAGCCCCATGCAGCCTTTCCAACGAGAACAGGAAAAACAAACAAGAGATGGAAAGGCTTCAAAATAGACGATGGAGAGACAAGAGAGACCCACAGGCAGGCCTTGGAGTTAGAACAAGGCTAACAACAGAACCGCGGCAAGTCCTACCTTCGAGCGCCAAGTTTGTTGTTCAACACCGACAAGTAAATCCCACTACAAGGCAGGTGATGCACGAGAGACTCTTAAGAAAAAGATTTTGAAGGCGCACTGTTGGGTAAACAATGCCTGCAGACAACAGTACAATGCTAGAGCTGAGGTACACCTCCGTACCTTGGCGACGTGGCGTCTAAATGCAAATGGGAACAAATGAACGCTTATAACTATTGTTCAGTCAGGTCAGAGTCCAGAATTGAGGTACCCAGATTCAACGCCGATCGGCGGGGGTCAGAAACCAGAAAGTGGAAACCTAGATGCGGTCATTTCCACCCGCTCTAGTTGGGAAGCAGTTGTGGACGGCCCTGGCTATTCAGACCAGGGTTTCAAACTGGTTGTGTTTGTGTGTTGTTTGACATACTGCGCCCTTGCAAATGGAGCAGCGTTGGATGGTGTTTGTCCTTGTAGGAATATACATGGTACTCAGATGGAAACCCAACTATCACGAGGGCGGGGAGATTAAGAGTCAATGGGGATGGAAATGGGTAGGCAGTAACGCAGAAAGCTACTTGAAAGAGGGGTTACAACCCTGGACACACCGACATAACTGCCTCGACGGCACCCAAAACCTCGGCTTACTCAACCAAGGAAAGCCACAGACACTAATCCTTCACCTCACCGTCTTTCACGTAACTTCTCAACCAGTGACCGTATATCTGAAGATGCTATAAGTGTATGAACGGGACATCTCAAGCCAACGTGCCGAAAGGCAACTGCCTGATAACTCCACCCGGCGTGCAAGTCATTGCACGCCAGCAGACCAGAAGATCCCAGCCCAAGAAGCCGCTCAATCCCTTGGAGCGAAGCGGAAAATTTGAGAGTGTTTGGTGGACGAGGTTTACCGCGTGGGAGACACTGGGGACAAGTTGTTCAGCTATCCACATCCTTCAGTCGACCCACACTCATCACCCCGGGCCAGTGACCATTTACCCCTTATGTCAGGCAAGCTGTGGACTTTCCTAACAGCTGACACTGCCCTGGTTCAGTTTTACAAAGGCTGGTCAGGAATGGTGGCTTTTGCAAGCTTATCCATTTTCCTCCCATGTACTGGAGGAACTTGGCCAACAGTTAGGGGCAGGAGTAGATGGTTACGCGACGCCCAACCAGGCAAGGCTTCCAGGCCCATCGTCTGTTCCTGAGCCATTCCAGAGACCTGTCTGTGCTTCCCAGGACCAGCCGGGTAGTGGCCGGATTCCATGTCACAGGGCTGAACCAGGCCACAGCACTCCAAGTCAGCGGGACTGGAACAGCAACAGGACCAGCCAAGCAGTGCAACCACCCTTCAACCCCAATGCAGAAGGGACCAACGGCCTACTTGGCCAGAAGCAACAGAAACCTCCGAGAGGTCAGCCGAGCCTTACATACACAAGTGCACCGCAACAGAACAACCCCTCCCTACCACTTCGAGGGACAAGCCCAAGTCCACAGTCTGAGGAAGACTGGAGTCCGGCTTCAAGGGGACCGTTCGAATGGCAGGAGGGGATGAGCAGCTTCCAGGAAGCGGTGGGTGCGGCCGCACAACACCGCCCTCTCAGCTTTCTAACCATCCCAGTTTGTTTAGACCAAGACTTTGTATACAAGGAAACATTCTTGTCGGTTGGACACCAGAAAGAATGGCACGCACAACCGGTGTGTTCCAACTAAGTTACAGGGGGAAGCTCTTAAGCTTAGCCCCTGATACATCCCAGTGGTCCATGCTGGGGTGTAACGAACCAAAGATAGGTGGGGAAGTCCTTCCATGGGAGGGTGGCAAGGAAGAATGCCCCAGTATTATTGTCAGTCTTGTGAGGTGTGCCAAGGGAGATGGGAAGCCCCATTCTGGTCAGAGCCCTCTCAACACTCACCCATAATTAGAGGTCCCATGTTCGCGAGACTGTGGTTTTCTAGGTCCTTTCCGAAAGACACCAGTTGGACAGCAAGTACGTACTGCTTTCTGACTTTGCTACCGATGGCCGAAGCAGTAGTCTAGGGCACACCAGGGCCTAAGCGACGGTATGGCCGGCCCTAACCGACACTTTCGCTCAGGGTAGGTTGGCCTGTCATATCCTTACAGATTGCAGGCTCTATTTCCTGGCAGGCACCAATGAAGACCTGTGGGAAACATTCATGGCTGACTCATTGGTTGACCCGTACCCATCAAATGGCTCGGTGAAGTTATGACTTTGGGGGCCAATGATCCCGCTAAATTCGGAAATGAATACTCCAACGACCTGGGGAGCCTAGTGTATGCAAGCAGTTTGCTCTTTGCTTAAGGGCTGTCCACATTCCCAGTTTAGGGTTTTCGCCATTTGAACTTGTGTATGGGCCCGAATTAAGGGCATTACAGTTGGCTTAAGCAACAATGGGGGGTTCACCTTCGCCAGGAACTACGTTCTGGCGACTTCTGTCAGGCAACCTTACAACACCCTCCGCCATTCTTAGCCTGCTAGAGAAACCTAAGGAAATCTCAGGAAAGCACAAGGCTGTACGATACATACCAGGAGACCGTTCCTTCAAGAGAGAGGACCAGGTTATGGTCTTGAAGGGGCAACAGGCCCATAAGATGGAAGCATCATGGGAGGGGCCATTCACGGTCCAAGAGCGCCTGGGAGCTGTTAACTACCTCATAGCATTTCTCCACAGCACAGTGTCAAGTTACAGCAGAACACCAGTGTTCTGCCTGAGTGATGTAAAATTCTAAAGCTGATGTCACTGACATGACACATGAGGCGTGGGGCATAGAGAAAGCAGGCAGATGCCTGTAACACTGGGGCACTGGGAGTCCAGCCAAATAAATCAAAGGTTAGAGCTTAATTGTCTTAAGAATGTGACCTTACCAGCTGAAGCAAAAAAGCAAAACAAAAAACCCCTTGATAATGCCCAAGGGCAGGCAGTTCTCCAGCACAGCCCTTTTTGTAGGCAAACTAACAGTTCAGCGATCTGGACTTGTCCCAGTAAGGTGTCAAAGCTCATTTCTGCAAGGAATCTCCTTCCTTGCTGCAAGACAGCAGCTTCCCA
Organism: Chelonoidis abingdonii; assembly: GCF_003597395.2. Lineage (NCBI taxonomy): Eukaryota > Metazoa > Chordata > Testudines > Testudinidae > Chelonoidis > Chelonoidis abingdonii. The sequence goes on from NC_133770.1 coordinate 86,173,272, forward strand.
GAGGTAATGGCAACCCAGGAACTGATCTGCAGCAATGCAGTCTGTTCATTTAAATAAATGCTGTTCCAGTACCATGCACCAACTCAGTACCTGCCACAAGCCTTCCCAATATTGCAGACCTGGCATTTTAGTTCCAACTTAGCTTGTCCATTACACAGCATCTTAACACAATGGAAAAGGAAGCAAAATTCACCCCAGGATAAATCGAGTGCAACACAGCGGAAAGCTCAGAGAAGCAAGAATAGGAGAAGAATGGGATGCTGCAGCTGTGTCTTTGCCAAAAGGAGCAAATTCTTTTGCTCTAATATGTCATGTTGAATCCGGGCAGTGGCAGGCTATTAATAGAAGCCAGTCACTATAAAAGAGTGCAAATGGGAGGTAAGGAATATTACATACATTTTTGCATATTAAGGGACAAATATTCGGTCTGGGTTATACCAGGCCTCTATTTTCTGAGTGTAGAAGTTTTTCTCTCACAGTTGTTTGTGCTTGGAATTATTTGTAGGTGCAGTTTAGGTCACTCAGGTGTCTCAAGGGCTTAACTGCAGGCACAAATAATTGAAGGTGCAAAATTGTTGCTAGTGATTTGTGTCACTAGAAGAGAAGTCACTGATGGAAAAAAATCTATACATAGGATTCATCATCAATTTAACAAATATGTCTGCAAAACAACAGCTATTTACCCAAAACATATACACAGAAACACCTCTAAATTCACTCCCTCCCCTGTCTTTTTTCTTTAAAAAAAAAAAAGCAAGTAAATTTTAACACGGCTTTTCCCACCTGAAAAATATTCTAGGCCCGATCCTCCTCTCAGAACAGTTTTACATTGTGGTATAACGGAGGCACATCTGATTTACACCAGCAGTGTAATCAGGCCCTTATCCTGCTTTGTTTTTTCCTGTACAATCTTAACTGGAGCTTTTGGTTCGACAATAGTAAATACATTGTTTATTATTAGTGTTCAGATCTGGGGTTAATAATATTCATGGCAATGGCCGGGCAATACAACCCATAAGAGGCAAGTAATGCAAGACTAGATTCTCTTTGAACTAAGTTCCCTTTCTAATGCCAGGGTAGCATAGAGGAACCTTAGTTTGAATGAGAATAAGGCCCTCTTGACAATTAAAACATAAAGACAGATTTTTTTCTTCTTTTTAAAGCAGGCTCAGAAAATGAAGCCAGTTTAACTGCTCTCCTTAAGGCTAAAAGGAAAGGTTCATGTAACTCTCTGGTGTTTCAATTAAAATGAATTTTATTGCAAAATGTTTGTTCTTTTGTTGTATGCATGTATTGCCAGCTGGGTTGCTTAAGGACTCTGAATAATACATATGCAGCATTGTACAGTAATTGTTTCCTGTCCTCAAAAATTCATAGATTATTGTTTGTGCAGCTGAGAGTGGCTTTAATACAGGGCTAGCCTATAGTTTCAAAAGGAGAGAAGGAGGGCTGTACATAGTATCATTGTTCCAAAAGCCACATACAAATGAGCAATCTCCATGTATCCAAACACGAATAAAGATGAATGTTGCCTCCACTAGGGAGGAAATGTTTTTGTCTGAGAAACCTGCCTTTCCTTTGGTTGAATTTTAGTTATGCCAGGCCTGGGTCTGCAAATAGTAACAGTAAAAAAACCCAAACACTCAAGCCCTTTTGCAGGGGGCTTGCAGGTTGCAATCCTCCCTAGTTGTGGACTGAATGTGTGTGTACATTCAATGTACTGTATCAGAAGAGGTCTACGTTAGCGAGGGCCTGAGGAGGAGCCAACATCTGAGCTAGTAAAGACTGAGGGATCTCAGAGAAGGTTAGGGCAGGGAGACATCCTTCTTGACTAATTTAAAATTCTCACATAGGCATCATTGTATCGCTAAGGCTGATTAAACCTCCCGATGGAGTGAGCGATGGCAACTGGAGATGGGAAGAGAAGAAATGGTTCAAAGAGAGAAAATGAAAGAAGAGGAAGAGGGAGAAAAGTAACATAATGAAGGAGACAGAGAGAGAAAGGGAGGTAGAAGACAGAAGAAAGGAGTAGAAAGGACAGAATGCAAAAGATAAAACCCTGAAAAGCACTGTTTGATATCATACGCACGTACAAATACACTTCTAGAGTCCATTGCCGGTACAGTACATTTATTCATCTCCAATAAAATGCAGACCACTTAAATTCCTCATCTAAGAGTAAGCCTACTGACCACCTTTCTGCACACCTCCTAAACCTACAAAAGCTCATGTAAATTGTGCTAATGTATTACTAAAAAAACTTTTATAAGTGACTAAATCTGCCCTAACTTCAATAAACATGAGTGGCGTGTACCTTAGGCCCCCTACGTGAATCCCTTGTGGAGAAAGAGATTTAACTGTGCTCAATAGCTATGTTTTAAGGCCTTTCCCAGTATGTTCACTTACTGTAGCTAGTGGAATTGTTGTAATTACATTGCCATGACATGAACTGAGACACAACAAAATACATTCACTTAATGCATTAATCCCAGGTTACACTGCTCTACAGCCAAAATGCTTCTGAAATAAATGTAGTCAAACTTTACTAATTCTTGGTCACTGAGAACAAAAATGATGCTTAAAATTGTTGATTGGCTCTAGTCTAGCTGTTGGGCTCCAGACTACAGCAGTGGAATCTCCTGGCAGGTGATGTTAGGGTTTCCATGTTCCGTGACCGTCAAAAGGATCTTGTCCCATTCTTCTTCATGGAAGGTGATCTTGTAGCCTGCAACAACATCGATGGTGTGATGGCAGCCCTCAACATCGTTCACGATCCAGATGAGTGGAGACTGTTCATTGATTCATCGAAGACGAGTCTTAAAGCTGTTTTGCTGCATAATGGCAATGTTTTGCCATCAATTCCAGTTGGTCATGCAGTCCATATGAAGGAAACCTATGACAACATGAAACAACTTTTGAGGTGCATAAACTATGACCAACATCAGTGGCAGCTTTGTGGCGATTTGAAGGTTGTTGCTCTCTTGCTTGGTCTGCAGACCGGATACACAAAGTACTGCTGTTTTCTCTGCGAATGGGATAGTCGTGCAAGAGATTCCCACTACATCAAGAAAGATTGGCCACTCCGACAGTCATTGGAGCCTGGGAGGAAAAGTGTTCAGCATCCACCACTTGTTGAATCAAGGAAGATTTTGTTACCACCCTTACACATCAAGCTGGGTCTGATGAAGAACTTTGTCAAGCCCATTGACAAAACACAAGCAGCTTTCAAGTACCTCCGTGGAAAATTTCCAAGGTTAAGTGAAGCTAAGATAAAGGAAGGTGTCTTTGTTGGTCCTCAGATTCGTGAACTTCTTCGAGATGATGCATTTGACCATGCACTGCGTGGCAAGGAAAAGACGGCATGGAAAGCCTTCCAGTTAGTGGCAATAAATTTTCTCGGAAACAACAAGGCAGACAACTACAGGTTGTTGGTGGAAAACCTCCTCAAGGCATACAAAAGCCTTGGTTGCAACATGTCACTAAAGATACATTTTTTGCACTCTCATCTAGATTTTTTTCCACCGAACTGCGGAGCAGTGAGCGATGAGCATGGCGAGCGATTTCACCAGGACATTGCAACAATGGAGAAATGCTATCAGGGCAAATGGAGCCCATCAATGCTTGCAGACTATTGCTGGACAGTGACAAGAGATGCTCCATTTAATGAATACAAGAGACAAGCCAAGAAGCGCCGAGTAGACACTGAATAGGACTAAACTATGTACATAATAGTTTTTTGCCTTTTGTTTCATAATAAATTTTATTTATATAACCCTTTTGCTGATTTTTAAAGTGTTACATAAACAGGACAGGTGAAATATTATCATGTAAAGCAACCATAAACACATGAAAAGACCTAGGTTTACAATTTATGATTAAAACTCTACTATCTACACAATATACATAGACATAAAATGTAAAAACTTAAATATCTTAGAAACAGTAGCCAATCAGTTGTTTTAATTGTCATATTTGAATTCAGCACATCAAAATACATAATAAATACCACATTTTTTCTCTGAAGCAGACGACTTCTCAAAAATTTGTAGACCAGTGTTATCACTCTGTGTCACGAGTTTCGTGTAGGGAAAACATTAATATTTGATTACTATTCTCTTAAAAGACTGTCACTTTCAGACAGGATTTCAGTACATCAGTGCACAGGACAAAGATAGTGTTGATTATTTCATGTTGAGTGATTGATTCTTTGTTTGTTGGGTGGGCTTTGGTTTAAATTGATGTTTGTGGGCTGGATTGGTCTCCCATTTACACTGGTATAACTCAGTAGACTTTAGCAGAGTTGCGGATGATTCATACTGGTATAAGTGAGAAGAGAATCAGGCCCAATTTGTTCTGAGGGAAAATCATACAAATATATGAGACTGAATTAGATTCTTCTCCCAAAAGTTGGCATTTCTGTCCCTCGGACAATTAAATCACTCCCATTATGAGAAGGTCATGCCGTTAAATCTTGGTGATACCAAATTAGGCATAAAGTTCTCAATCTTAAAACCTACTATGGCCAGATAGCTGACTTAAACACTTAAGAGATTCCCTCGAGATAGAGGTAGACTAAAGTTGGCATAGGTATTCCTACATGCAGAAGGATTTTAGGTACGCAAAAAGTAATAGCCCAGTTAGGAATTTGGCCAAACCACCATGGTTAACTTCTCTACTCTTACAAAGATGTCAGGGTTCTTAAATGACCACAAGTGATCAGGATGTCTGTTTTATGTCTAACTAAACCACAGCATCTCCAAAGTACCATGTCCACTGCACTACACTAGAGAATTGGCTTAATATTGAGTTGGAAGGAAGAGTACCACTTACTGAACCACGAGTGCTGGTTCCTGCTGCTTCTACTTGTCCCTTCAATAAGCCCAGTTCTAATCCCCAGATTTGAACACTAATAATAAACAATGTATTACTATTGTAGAGCTAAAAGCTCAAGCTAAGACTCTACAGTGTCTAGCACAACAGAGATCTCTTCATCCTGAAATCTTGTCCTGAATTCCTGAGGTCTCTTCCAACCCTAATCTATGATTCTAACAGGGACCCAAACCCATAGCAAGAGACAATCCTTTCTCTGAAAATAGAGCTTACAGAGGCAAGGCAGAGAGAGGAGTGGAAGGAAGTATTATCCACACAGAGGCACAAAGTGATGAAATGACTTGTCCAAGGTCATGCAGGAAGTCTGGCATAGATCTTTGGGTTCCAGAGCCTTAAAATACAAGACAAATACATTTGTTTTGAATTTAGGAGAAAATGGACCTCACGTCTGAAATTGACAGCTATAAATAGGAATATTTACAATTGTTGATGGTCCTTTCTTAATTAAGTTTCTCATCCTCAGGAATGTGCTCAGTATTCATTCGTTTTAAAGGACTTTCACTTTAAGAAATGTATTTGGTAGCCCTGGCGTGCATGTTGTTCGATGTGCCATTACATGGGCATTCCATTGAAAACCAGCACTGATTGAGGCCCTTTGGCTTAAGTATCACTTATTTCATGCCTGTGGCTGGTATTTTATTTTCAGAATAATTAGATGTCAAGTTTGCTTTGCTTCTTTAAATAAGACTATACACAATGTTTGTTTTCTCTGTTCCTTTCCCAGCGATGCCTGTGCCTTTTTGCTCATCTTCTCTGCATGTATACAAAAGGTCAGAAAAACAAATCAATGATGAAAAGGACCTCCTGCCCCTTTAAACCTAACCTGTAGGAGGGAGGAAAGGGAACTAGCCAATAAAATGAAAGGGAATTTTAAAATTCACTGAAAAAGGTACGCAGCGGGGGAGGCATGGATCAAACAATAGCAGTTTCTGAGCTCATGGAACGACACTCTGAATTTACGTACAGCATAGGCTCCTTTTCAAGAGCCAAATATCTGGGCAGCCCTGCTGAAGGACATGTGATTAAGGAGGTGTTTATAATGGATTTGGGAGGACACAATGAAGTAGTCCTGTATCAAGGTAACCCGGTAGCAGCCTAATAAAACAGACACCTCCACCCATAGGTGCTGGAACTATGGGTGTAGGGGGGTGCTGCAGCACCCCCGACTTGAAGTGGTTTCCATTATATACAGGGTTTACAGTTTGGTTCAATGACACTCAGCATCCCCACTATAAAAATTGTTCCAGCACCCCTGCCCTGGCCCTCCTACCAATGCAATTTCAGCTTCACTGTCTGGGGTGGTCTTTGCAGTAGAGATATTTGTTAACTAGGAGCTGGACTGTCATTTACCAACTCACATGAACAGGTGCGAATGACTTGATTGCTGGATTTGCATCTGTGGTTTAGAAGTCTCTCTTCCCCAGTACTGCTTTTCTGACCCATCCAAACCCACCCTCGCCATTCACAGAGACTATGGAAATTGGACACCTTCTAAGCCATTAGCAAAATGGTGAGGCCACTCAAACCTTTTAATCAAGCACTAACTTGAATACTAGAAATAAAGTTGATAATTTCATCTTTAAATTATTTTAGCCCATGTTTATGTATGCAACTCTCCTTGAGTTTACAAGTATTGCATTAGCTAATCTAATTGGTGCCAGAGCCTTGAGATTTGCCATTATTTCCCATCCTCAACTTCTTCTCTTCCTCCAAACTCCTCTACTCTTTATCCTCCTGATTCTCAGCTTCTCATCTCAAGCTTGACAGACTGTTTGCTCATTAACTACTCATAATGTGTTGTTGCATTAATCTATAAATCTAAGGGACTTATCACAATGCTATACAAGAGCTGCTAACCTCCCAGATTCAGAACTTGGCCTTCCCTTTAGCATTGAGATTAGCAAGCAGAGGAATACAAAAAGAAAACAAATAATCATTTTAAAACCCAAGAACTAAACTGTGGCCATCCAAACCATGCAGATCACAAAAATCTCACTCTCTATATATGCTGTACTACAGATTCCAGGCTCACAGCTAGCTGTCTACTGAATTCTGGCCTTCTCCTCTTTATATTCTTACTCAATCAACATTAGAGATAAAAACTTCACCTTAAAACCTATTAATACAGCCAGGTTGTAGTGTGGGGGAAATATTGTCATATTCCTTCACACAAGACTCAAGACATCAGTCCTGCTGAGCACAGGATACCACATAACCAGCAAAAGGGGACTACGAGGGGTCAAAAACAGCAAACTAAATGCTTTTCCTAACCCAGAGTAGATTTATTATTCTGCTAAAATTAGTTTATTAAGAGCATTTTAGGAGTAAAGTTGCTATGCTACTTGCAGAAAGTGCCTGCTGCACCAAGCAGTTGTTAAGAAAACTGCATTCTAAAAGCAGAACCCCCACTTGCAAATGTTTTTAAGCCTTCACTTTTATTCTTCTCTACCTTGTTCTCCAAAATATTACAGGTCTTTGCCTATTATTGCTCATCAGCTGACTGATGGACCAGCTACATCATGATCAGTGGAACTGGAGTTAGAGGGTCCATGTTCCCCGAAGGAACTGGCATACAGGGAACACAGAGTCTTTGTATGGTTAAGTATAAAAGAGCATAAAGGTGTTAAAGTGTGCAAAGTGTGTGTGAACTGCTTTACAGCTACAGTGAGCCCCGGAAGCTGTATCCAGAAGCTTCACAACTTTGGGGTGGAGTTCTGGGAGAAGGGCATATTTAAGAAACCAGGGTGTCTTGGGGAACAGTGATGGTCTTGAGGCTTAGGGCAAGTGAGCTCAGGTAACAGACTGAAAGTCAGTTCCCAGGAAATGTGCCAAAGAGGAATCAATGCTGCAACCTACTGAGGCTCTTAATACATGCCTGAGATCCAGATCACAGACACTTAGACAGACGGCAGGGACCCAGATTTCCCACACAGCAATTCTAGCAAACAGCTGGGAGCAAGCACTCGCTGGGATCTGTGACATCTGTGTTACGTAGGTCAGACTAGTAAATTACATGGTCTCTTCTGACCTTAAAATCTATGACCTCTTGTAATGGTCTCACTTAGGGTCTGGTTGGGAAGCATGGCCTAGTGGTCTTGGCCACAACTCCAGACTGCCAAAGGGAGCCCGGGCTCTCCCACTCCACTAGGCTCCAACCCAGGTCCCTTTGGGCTACCAGTAATCTGGAAACCAAGGCTGCTTAAGGCTATCCTCACTGAGCCTCTTCCTCTCATCTTCTGCACCTGGGGTCAGCTCAGTCCAAGGCCTTCACCTGGTGGGGAAATCCAAACCAAAAGAAATACGAGGGAGTTGCCAATGTCCAAGGATACTTCCGTCTCTGGTTGTCTCCGGCGTGAGTCCTCCCTTTTCTTAACGAGGGCCCCTTTGGGCAGCAGTATCAGAGCCTTTAGCCTTATCACAACTCTGCTAGAGCTGTGGGTTGCAAGTCTGCTTACCTCTAGCTCTGCCACCCAAATGAGCTACTTCCCTGCCTTTTCATTCCTCCAGTAGATGGAGCATTTGCTGCAGGTGTGGCAGGGTGGGACTGGCTGAGCCCAAAATGATCCCTTAACCCCTCGTTGCTCAGTGTGGGGTTTGTACACCCCATTACACCTCTCTATTATATGTGACCAATTTGTCATTTACACTAAGGTCCCTTGACATTAGCCATGTTAAGGGACCTTATTGTAAAAGAGAATCTGGCCTTTGTTTAGTGTAATAGGCAAAATTCTGCTCTCACTTATAATGGTATAAATCTGGAATAACTTCATTGGCTTTAGTGGAGCTGCTCCAGAATATCTGTGTAACAGAGTAGAATTTAACATTTTATATTTTAAAATTAATTTATTTCTTATGCTGGTTAACTGTGTCTTTCCTTCACTTTCAATATTTATGCAGGATTCTCATGGTAGCTTGAAAAGTCCTCTCAAGAAGATAGCTGATACATTGATATTTGTGTTATTAAGGGAATTCCCCTCTGGCTTGTGTTCTTGATCAATACTCTACAGAAAATCATGTCAGACAGTGCTCTGCTACCCTAATGTGATGGTCACACTGTTACAAATTGGCCTGGAGTACTTTGCTGACATTCTGAAATGTAGTTTGTCAAAGCTTCTTGCTGTGATATTTCACACAACACTCTTCACATTATCTCTCATTACAGATATTGTAGTTTTAGTCTACTTAGTACATAAACAAATAAAAAGAAGTATATTGTCCAATTAGACTGGAGCAATAGAAATGGTGGGCACAAAACTTTAACAGGCTGGCCTTAGTGAGATTGATTCGCTATTGAAAAACTAAATAATTAAAACGTTGAAGTTACAGACATTACATCTGGAATAAATTCTCTCACATAGAGACAAGGTCACTGTCTGCTAAGGTAGGTATTATCTCAGCTGATCAGATCACACATCGGCTATGTATGCCTAATATTCTGTTTTGAACAGAGGACGCAATGTAACTATTCCTCTGTCAATAGGTCTGGCTGTCCCACCACCAAGTCATACTCAATACAGTGAAAAATGATGTCTTCATCTTTCACTTCTAGCCATCTTGACTTCAGCGTTATTGAAAATCTGGTTATGCTCCCCATCTCCCTAGTTCTACTCACAACCTCTTTTTCTTCTTCCCCTTACCTCTCATAGATTCATAGATTCATAGACTCTAGGACTGGAAGGGACCTCGAGAGGTCATCGAGTCCAGTCCCCTGCCCTCATGGCAGGACCAAATACTGTCTAGACCATCCCTGATAGACATTTATCTAACCTACTCTTAAAT
>NC_133770.1:86184122-86190846 GCF_003597395.2 Chelonoidis abingdonii
ATCTCCCATGACTTTCCAAAGATAATAGCTAGAGGCTCAGATACCTCCTCTATTAACTCCTTGAGTATTCTAGGATGCATTTCATCAGGCCCTGGTGACTTGCAGGCATCTAACTTTTCTAAGTGATTTTAAACTTGCTCTTTTTTTATTTTATCTTCTAAACCTACCCCCTTCCCATAAGCAATCACTATGTTAGACATTCCTTCAGATTTCTGAGTGAAGCCGAAACAAGGAAGTCATTAAGCATCTCTGCCATTTCCAAGTTTCCTGTTACTTTTTCTTCCTCCTCACTGAGCAGTGGGCCTACCCTGTCCTTGGTCTTCCTCTTGCTTCTAATGTATTGATAAGAAGTTGTCTTGTTTCCCTTTATTCCCATAGCTAGTTTGAGCTCATTTTGTGCCTTTGCCTTTCTAATCTTGCCCCTGCATTCCTGTGTTGTTTGCCTATATTCATCCTTTGTAATCTGACCTAGTTTTCATTTTTTATGACTTCTTTTTATTTTGTAGGTCATGCAAGATCTCTTGGTTAAGCCAAGGTGGCCTTTTGCCACATTTTCTATCTTTCCTACCTATTGGAATAGCTTGCTTTTGGGCCCTTAATAGTGTCCCTTTGAAAAACTGCCAACTCTCCTCAGTGGTTTTTCCCCTCAGCCTTGATTCCCATGGGACCTTACCTATCAGCTCTCTGAGCTTACCATGTACATGTACAAGCTGTTACAATATCTTCTTGGTTTTTCCTTTACAGCATCTCTATAATCTGTTCAGGTGTCTTCATCCCCACCACCAGATTCCTGGAGGAAGTCTAGTCCAGCTACTTACCTCGGATACTGTAACTTCCTCACAAAGCTAGAATTACATCAAGACCAAGCCACAAGAAAAGGTACTATAAAAATACACATAAAATAAGATGTGGGCTCAGTCCAGAGAATAGGATTTGGATCTTTAGGGCCTCCAAAAGTTTGGGGATGTTTGGATTTGGGATTGTGGCATGAATCCATCCCAACATAAAATACATTATTTAAAAAATGCCACGAGAGCATTCTGTCACTCTCTCTGGATTCTGGTTCAGCAAAATTTGGTGTGTCTGCACCAGGTGAAATCCTCAGCTTTTACAAGTCTAAAATCCACACAGAAATGATTAAAAAGTATTCCATCTTAAACTTCTTGGACTAATTATTTGTAATTCAAGAGATGAACTAATTCAGTAGTTCCACTTGCAGCTTCTCATTTTGTCCTGTCATGAATAATTAGATAGAGCTTTACTCAGAAATCTTCCTAGGAGGTAGTTTCTAAACTGCAATTTGTAGTTGGGACCAGTGAAAAAATTAACAGATGATCCTGAAAGGGTTCTGGGGATCCAATAAGCTATGAGTGTGAATCTTGAGCAGCTTATTAGTTCAAATCCCTGAGATGGAAAGGGACATTAGTAGAGGAGATTTAAGAGTATGTTAAGAAGAAGAGCAGGATAAATGACATTCTTCCACTAAGTATGTTAAAATGCATTGGGCAGTGTGGGATGTTGGGGGGGACGAGGAGGAAAAGAACCACACATTCTCAGCTCTTGTTAAGGTCTGGTTCCGTTGTGACTCTTACCATATATCAAAACATGTTAACTACAGTCCCTTTACTTTTACAGGAGGCAGTCATCCATTTACTGAGCCTGGGGCACCTTTGGAGAAATGTAGTGGTGTATCAGATGCTCTGTCTTTAAAATATTACTTGTTAGTAGTTTTCTGTACAATGCTTGTTCTTAAGAATTCTGTACAATCTAAGGCCTGGTCTACACTACGCGTTTAAATCGATTTAAAGAGCGTTAAATCGATTTAACGCTGTACCCGTCCACACTACAACGCCCTTTATATCGATATAAAGGGCTCTTTAAATCGATTTCTGTACTCCACCCCCGACGAGAGAGTAGCGCTTAATTCGATCATTAACATAATCGGATACGGTTAGTGCGAGAATCGCAACGTTATTTGGCCTCCAGGCAGTATCCCAAGGTTTGCACACACTGACCGCTCTGGACAGCAATACTGAACTCTGATGCAGCGCGCAGGTAAACAGGAAAAGCCCCGCGAACTTGATTACATTTCCTGTTGCCCAGCGTGGAGCTCTGATCAAGACCACGGGTGGCGATGCAGTTCTCAAAATCCAAAAAGAGCGCTCCAGCAGGACCGTACGGGGAGTCTAAGATCTGATTCCACTCTTGTCTTCTCATCTAAACCATAGTTTTCATGGGATGGTTGAGGGCTGTAACACTAACAAAACTAAATTGATTCACAATTCTACTGCCCTTTTCAGCCATCTTTCACTTTCTATCCTATATGGGAGAGATCTCGTCAGTAATTGGATGCTGGAAATTATAAGCACAGGCTCGCTGTCAATTTTATCTCCCTGCCCTTTCCCATTCTTCCTCAGAGGACTTATGAAGTACTTCTTAAAGCACTGTTCTCTCCTTTTACTGTGAATATTTTAGCTAGAATGGTGCGTGAGTATCAATTCGTCCATGAGGGATGATCGCTATTCTCAGTAGCTACGTCCTGTTATCCGTGAGTATCATAAGAAGAATGTAGGATGAGTCCGGATATTAGATCTAGACTCTCCGAAAATTTATGCAATCAAAACAGTTTAACTGATGTCAATGCATGATTAGCTTAAAGCTATCTTTTTGGATATTTAATGTTAGAAATTCCAAATGCTACGTTGGGGATTTTTCTTATAGTGCTAAAAATGTCTCTCTATTTATCTTCCTATTGCGTGAACACTTACAGTTTAAAGTTCAACCAAATGGGATCTTTTTTGTAATAAATATCTGATCGAACATTATCTCCATGATCCATGGTAGTTAGGAATAGATGTCTTTTTATATTATTTGGTTCTTTATACTTCATAGCCTGTTAGGTCGACTGAGTTAACCTCCACTGGTGTAGCAGTGATGGCAAGGCTAATCGTATGTGTGATAATCGAGCCATTTACTGTTATGTGATGTGATAGTATGAGTCTTTCTATTCGCTGGATTAATAGTTGTGTGCATAAAAGGAATTGAGAGGATGAAATTTTATTGGGGAGAAAACCGACTAGCTTAACTTAGCTCTGTATAGCAGACTAATATTAATTTGTTATAACACCCTGAAGCGCAAGCTTCAGCTTTATTCTCTCTCCTACAAGTCCTCCATCAGAGGCTATTCGTGTGTCTCTTGATATTATATTTATGGAGACATTTTAAAAGAATGGTTGGCATAGCTTAAATGGTTTGTATTTTGCATTAATATGGATTTACAGGCTCAGCCTGATAGACGTGCGCCGGTGATCTGATAGAGATGTCAACGAATCGCGATACCCCATTCACAGCGCATGGTGCGTCGTAGTGTGGATCTTTAAATGCGGAAGTTTCATTATGAGGGTTCTCAATTTGAAGGGGTGGACATGGCTCTGTGCTGGCATTCTCTGCTCCCCGTCACAATTGTGAGAGGAAAGGGAAAGATAATCAATACTTCTTGAATCGTATCTTTTCGTAATCCGTATCGCCCTCACCTAGTCGATGAGTGTACTTCGTGTATATAAATCTATTGCACTGGGCTGGGTCAATTTATTAAGCACGCCTGGGTGAGTGCTTCTTATGGTACGTTCTCTTCTATTTTAGAGCATGTAGAAGAGCTGTATGACCCCTCCTCTCTTCACTATTCTTCCGGTTTGTCTTCCTTTGCCTCTTTAACTTGAAGGGGGTGATAATAAAAGTACTCCTCGTGACTTTATGTGTACCCCATTTGGTGCTGTGCCTGGCAACTGGACGCAATGACTACTCTTGATTCGCTATCTCGTCCATTTCTTGGCCATATATTAGCTATCTGTGTAACAATAGTTTCGGTGGACATCTCCTATGGGCCAACCTTTGAGTGTTGGAGGTCGCTTAATCTGCTCCTAAGGTATGAGATAGAACCAGAACTTCACCTGGCCTACCTAGATAGAGCACCCATAGTGACCAATTCAGTCATTCTGCTGTCGTTCTTTGTGTGAAAAGTTTATAGAACCGTTGCTGGGAATGTCTCGTTCATACAATAGAGTAATGCACAGCACTTCCCTACTGTGGCTTTCGAGTCTTTCATGTCCTTTCTCACCATCGCCTAATAGAAAGGATCTGGTGATGTGTATATGTTGAGATATTTAGTTTCTTCGATATGGGGACTGACTGGTTACTGCGTGAGGAAACGGGCCCATTACTCTCGATGCTTAGAGCGGAAGGAAAAATGCTAATAGTTCATGTTGGTTCCATCATGAGAGCTTGTGAAATGTTGATTGTGCTTAACAGGAGCTATCAGCTGGGTGCTTTCTTGATCCCAGGTCGTGGGATTTCTGTTAGAAACTTATAACTTACTAAGACTTATATTGGTGTTGCTTCTTGTGCCAGATGTAAACAATCAGCAGAATGGAACTCCTTGGTCAACAAATAAGAAGCACCAGTTGCCTTGTTTGTTATGTGAAATTATGTCTTGCAGGCGTGCCCTGTGCTTCTGTGAGCGGATTTTGCCTCTTTTTTTCTTTTCTGGTTTTTCTTGGCACTTGTAGGAGAAACTGTGTTCTCTCCACTGGCGGCATATGTGAGCTAGGGCAGGATTCAGTCTGACTGAGGGAGAGGCCAGCTAATTGCTGATGGGGGCGGCCATATGGGCTTCCAAATAATCGAGAATCAGGCACAGGGTACAGTGATTTGCTCCCCAGGAGGTTAGTCTTATTCTTTTTGTAGGGAAGGCTATCTCTTCCACAGCCTTTCTCCAATCCGGTGTATTGTAATTGCAGGAGAACTTTCCTGAAGTTTAGGACGTGGACCATTTTAGCAGGATTGTCAAGCAGGTAGGACAGTCTTTTGGATTTTATGATTCCAGGATGGAAAGCAATGGTTGATATGTAGTGCTTCTTTTTGTTTCGCCCTCCTCCATCATATTATTTTTACGCTTCCCATAGCTCCAGTATTTGGTGTGGCAATTGGTCTAACACAGTGGCAGACAGTGCACTGAGTGGCCTGGTTGCACGTGCTACTTTGCCTTTAATCTAATAGTTTGCTGCCCAAGCTGTCAGAGTGACTTAACTCAATTGAAGATGTCGTACAGCCCTTTGGAGGATGGCCTATTGTAAAGCCTGGTATCGGCGCCTTGTGTCTACATGTAGATTAATTGCCTCCTTCAGAGGTTACTGCATTCGTTTCATTGTTATAAATCGAACTCAGTATTAGGCAGAGTTTTGTTAAAGACTTCCATGAGGACATGTATTCAAGATAATCTCCTTCTACAAGACAGGAAGTGCGGGAAGCTGTGCACTACACCGTACTCTGAAGTACTGAGAGATAGGCCATGTGGGGGGGGGAAGGGGGTTTGCCTGCTCATAGTGTACTCGTCCCGAATACAGAGAGAGGAGGAATGAGGATTACTAGCCTAGATATTGGAGATTCGTAAGGGGGCAAGGACTATGTTACCAGTGGTCCCCCAGTCTGAGAAATGGGAGATTAGCTGGCACAAACGCCTTGAAAATTCGGCCATTACTCATTTGCCACCCTTACTTTGTTTAGCCAGTGATTTATATTGAAAAGTCCCCAGGCAACTATAGTGAAAGGCAAGGGATATGCAAATGGAGCTTTGCATTTGGGCTCGAGGTTTGTTTATCGTCCCTATGAGAGCCCCCAGGAAGTAGGTGCTGATCTCGAGATGGCAAGACCGTGGTGGGTGATCCAGTCTGTGCCATCCTGCTTCATGGCCTTATATTTATCATTGACTACTGGTTATGTGTGTGCGCGATAGTTATATTTTGTTGTTTGGCTTACGGATAGAGCGTCAGGATGGCTGGCTTGGGGTGCCGCGCTCGCTGGCTCCACTCGCTGTATGATACACGCTCGCAGGGATCTCTCGTTCATATTATGGGCACGATATTAAGTCAGGATAATTCTCGCTGCTTCAACATGATACGAATGTAGTAAGATTAGAACTTGTCTATGTTCCCGATGGGCCTAGTGTGCGTGTGTCGGTGGCCGGCGCAGGTAAGTACGTGTGAAGGACGACGAGTAGCACTTCGCATCTCTGGCTTAGTCACTATGCAAGAGACGGCAGGGTTCGTGGTGGCTGCTTGTGGGTACGCGCTATGGGAGTAGTAGCCTCTTCTTGTTGTCGGTGCTGGGCATGTCCAGTACACATACGGTGCCGGAAAAAAACAAAGCGTGTGACGGGCTCCATGCGTTGCGCCAGTTTGGGTGCGGTAGATGGCGTTCTGCCGGGTGGTCAATCCCAGGGGGAAGGAGGCTGGTCGGCGCGAGAAAGATTTGTGCGCGATGCTGATATTGTTAGGCAGACCGAGATTTGGGTGCAGAGAGCGAGATTTGACTGCTCGACTGAATGTGAGCCCACACAGAAGACCCACTTGCCGACATAATATTTCTATACCCCCGTATTGGCCAAGAGGGAGCCCGGTGGGTGCACTGCTCGGTGAGCCACCTCACTGGTGTCTGCTACGGTGCAAAAGAGTTACATCACATAGGGGCACCACTCGTTGTTCAGGAATCCATGCGAATGATTGCTTATTGCCCTTCGGTGTACCCTCTTGTGTGGGACGCACAACCATGAGATTATGTTGTGCGGCTGTGTTGAGCTGCATGAAATGTCGGAATTTGTAAGTATCAGTTTATGAAGGAACCGGGGCTTTTGTAGCAATATATCGTATATGGTTCCCATAGTTAGACG